>NC_090729.1:3295187-3297687 GCF_036898095.1 Palaemon carinicauda
ATAGATGTAAAAAAGAGAGTCATAGTAGCTTAAATGATAAGAGGCAATTTGAAAAACTTCAAGATATGCTAGTAGAATATAATATGCAAAAAATAAACGACATTCTATCAAGAAAGGACAATGTCCGAGATTCAGTATTTGTGAATGAGGTGAATTATGTTAAAGAAAATGATAGTGTGTATATCACGGAATTTTCAGACCACAATGTCATAGAATTTATAGTCCATTCCAAAGCAAGTGAGCGCAGAGATAAACAAAGTGTGAAACGATGGAAGGATAGGGAAAATATAATTTTTATAGTAAAAATATAAAATGGTCAGAAATAAATGAAGAATTGAACAAAGATCGGAAAAATTTATTCGTAAGTGATAATATACAGATAAATACGGATATACTGCACAAAATACTGGCAAAAAATTGTTGGAAAATATGTACCGAAAAAAAAATAAACATCAGACATGCATATCAAGAGACAGGATCTTATTTCAGAAAACCAAAAAAGTGGAAGAAAAATCTTGCAAAAGAAAGAAATGTATGGAAAATGATGGAAATAAAAAGTAAAATAGAAAATGCAGAGCAAAAGATTATACAATCTAAAGGAAATGAAGAAAGGGACTTAGAAGAAAGGACATTACAATATATATAAAAAACAAAGTACTTTACTCTTATGCAAAAAAGATGAATAAAGGGAGATTAGAAATGGGCCCTCTAGGAATTGAAGGATGGTTGACGAATAAAAAAAAAGGAAATTTACAATATATTAGCAGAAAAATATAAGAGTGAATTCACGCCAAGAATTGCGAATGAGAATAATAAAACAGAAATGAGAGAAGAAAATATAGATTATCTACCGGATATAGATATTAATAAAGCAGATATTGTGCAGGCTATAAGCGAAATTAACATTGGATCGGCGGCCGGGCCAGATGGAGTTCCAGCGATTTTGTTAAAAAAGAGAAAAAAAATGCAAACACTATCGCGAAGCCACTTATAATACTGCTAAGACAAAGTGTAAAAATGAGCGATATATATGTTAAACATAAATTAGTATATATATCCTCAATTTTCCAAAGTGGATCAAGACTAGAGGCAAGCAATTATAGATCTGTTTGTCTAACATCACATGTTATGAAAGTGTATGAAAATAGTAATAAAAAAAGAAAATAATGAATCATTTGGTTAAAAATATATATTTTTTTTTCTAATATAGGTCAACACGGTTTTGTGCCCGAAAAAGTACGCAAACCCAACTGATAGCACACTATGAAAACATATACAAAAATATTATAAATGAAAAAGACACAGATGTGATCTATCTATATTTTTCAAAAGCCTTTGACAAGGTAGACCATAGTATATTAGAGAAAAAAACGAGAGAGCATAATATTGTGGGAAAGATAGGAAAACAGGTAAAATAGAAAACAGAAAACAGATAGTGGTTGCAAATGACGAGAAATCAGATGAAGCTCAGGTAATATCTGGCGTGCCACAGGGTACGGTATTAGCTGCGCTGCTGTTTTTTATTATGATCTTAGACATAGACTGCAATGTTAAAGACTCTGTAGTGAGAAGTTTCGCCGATGGCACAAGAATAACTAGAGAAATTACTTGTGATAAAGATAGGAACTCATTACAAAGAGATCTAAACAAAATATATGAATGGGCGGAGATAAATAGGATGGTATTTAACTCCGATAAATTCGAATCAATAAATTATGGAAACAGAGAAGGAATAGTATATGCATACAGGGGACCTAATAACGAGACAATCACAAAAAAGGAAGCAATTAAAGACCTTGGTGTAATGTTAAACAGGAATATGTTTTGCAACGACCAAATAACAACTCTGTTGGCTAAATGTAAAGCAAAAATGGGAATACTATTCAGGCACTTTAAAACAAGAAAAGCTGAACACATGATTATGCTTTAGAAAACTTATGTACGAAGTACACTCGAGTACTACAATGTGATATGGTATCCACACTACCAAAAGGATAATGCACAAATAGAGTGTGTACAAAGGTCCTTTACTGCTACTGCTAGAATAGAAGAAGTTAAGGACCTTGACTACTGGGAAAGACTGCAATCTTTAAAATTGTACAGTCTAGAAAGGAGAAGAGAATGCTACATGATAATAAAAGCATGGAAGCAAATCGAAGGAATTACTGAAAACATCATGGAGCTAAAAATATCAGAAAGAGCAAGCAGAGGTAGATTAATAGTGGCCAAAAACTATACCAGGAAAACAAAGGAAGGCACACAAGACATTAATCCACTACGCACCAGCATCGATAATGCAGCGACTATTTAATGCACTGCCAGCTCATCTAAGAGACATGTCAGGAGTGAGCGTAGATGTGTTTAAGAATAAGCTTGATAAATACCTAAGATGCATCCCAGACCATCCAAGACTGGAAGAAGCAAAATACACCGGAAGATGCATTGGCAACTCTCTTGTGGATATATGAAGTGTCTCATACTTAGGGACCTGGGGGAACCC
>NC_090729.1:3302687-3312687 GCF_036898095.1 Palaemon carinicauda
CGTGTTATAAGAAATAACTCTATTTTCACTTCTTGCGAACAGTGTTTACTTCAGCCAAATGATAGTCATTTGAACTCATTACCCAATGATTGGTGGCCGGGGAAGAACACAACCCGAGGAAAGCCAGAAATGACGGCAAAAGACCTTATTGAAAATAAATGACTGCTTTGAGTTTCGGGGAGAGAGAGAGAGAGAGAGAGAGAGAGAGAGAGAGAGAGAGAGAGATGGGAATTTTGTAGTTATGTTTATACACATATTCAATATATTTATGTATACATTTCCTTATATGCATGTTACATAGACCGAATGGCTTATTTTGAGAGAGAGAGAGAGAGAGAGAGAGAGAGAGAGAGAGAGAGAGAGAGAGAGATGGGAATTTTGTAGTTATGTTATACACATATTCAATATATTCATGTATACATTTCCTTATATGCATGTTACATAGACCGAATGGCTTATTTTGAGAGAGAGAGAGAGAGAGAGAGAGAGAGAGAGAGAGAGAGATTTTGTAATTATTATAAGCCCGTTCGCTTTCAACATGATTATGTCTCTATAGAAGAGCCTTCCATGATGCAATCACTAGAATTTATGTAAGCTTGGAAAGATATTTGTTTGTGACTAAGATGACTCAGTTAGTTCAATTATTACATCAATAAATTTTTATAAAAAACACTTTTGTACTTGAAGTATTTCATATAAAATTATAAATTTTATGAATTTGTATATTACTTTGAAAAAATACGTGAACGAAATTCCTGTAGTATTTGAATCCACATTCTGATCAGTATTGAAAAACTTTGGGTTCATCGTCAGGAAAGTCCAGCCATTTCTTAATTAGACTTTTTCCAAATTACTTCAGCCGAACTTTGAAAAATATGAGTAATTTACCTTTTAGAACATTAAGATATCCGGTATTTTCAATTTCAATATTAGCAATGAGGTCTAAACATCAATTACTTATAGAATATTTCATAACGATAGAGACATGGATGGTTTTTGAAATTTGGAAATGGCATTAGAAGGATGATTTAAATAGGTAGGAAAATCGTGATACCGTCGAAATAACGGATTCGATATGAAAAGTAAGCTATGATTATGGTTTCTTTTCCATTAGGGTACACTAACGTTTATTTTTTATTTTTTTATTTTTTTTTTTTCAATTCTATCGGCTTTTTGCTCCTAAATATTAAAACCACGAGTGTTTGCGGGTAATTAAAAAACGATTTTTAGCCCATTTCTTAACTTCTCCGTCATCGTAAAACACATGTACCGCACGAACTTCATACACTGCAATGCTTTTTCTTTTTCATCTCTCGCTCTCTCCCACACTGATAATTGGAAAACCTGTTTAAGCTTGGCAGTGCATATTACATTGTTTGAGTTTTTGTGACATTGTTGCCCTCAACTGTTTATATATAAGTTTGTAATCTGTGGAATAAACTTCACTTGCATTCACCTAACAGCTCATCTTGCCACACACCGTTCTCAAAACCATCAGTATTATCGCTACTTTACTGGAAGTGAAAAACTGAAAGGAATTTTGCCTTGAATTGTTGATGGCAGTCTACCATCAATGTTATCATCCTAAAGAATTCCAACTACCGTTTTATACAATTATCAAAGTTCATCTTGCTTGTTTTCAAATCTATGCCATAGCTATTGATTTCCCTTCTCATAACGCTAAGATATTTTGGGCTAAATCCTGAAACTGTGCATTCTAGACCTCACTCTGAAGAGTTCTATGGCGTGCTGTAATATTCTGAGCATCACGATACCGTTCGCAATTTCGCATTTGCCTCCAGACATATTGATATTTGGGTTCTTGAAGGAGAATCCCATCTAGTCACCTCATTCCAGATTTCAAGAAACCAATAATTCTGGAATGTAACATCATGCCTACGGCAACGACGATAGCAGTGTGTATTATTAATATCAAGTTTCTCCTCCAAGATTGCTTATGGATGTGAGTGACATGAGATTAAAAGTTATTTAGGTTTGTGGCAGACACAACAAATATTTCGGTTTTATCTACCACATATCAGACTTAAATATCACTATTTTTTCTTACAGAGCATCATGTCGAAAATAAAAAAGATAAAAATTGCTCTTTATTATTTTGGATAATTTCAATATTCACTATGTGAACTGTTTGTATCATTTCTCCTACTGATTATCATATAACAACATTGCTGATTTTAGTGCTGAATATGGCTCTGATCAAAATATATGTAAATCTAATTAATGTCTTGCGTACTGTGAGTTTTAGTTAACTTTCCAGCCCATAGGCTGCTACTAAGATATTTACCCCAATTCTCATTATTTCTTCAATCTAGTATTAACCGATTCCCTTTAAAGGTTTAAAGATCACTCATGGATGACAGAGACAAAAGAGTGACAATATCCTCGCAGGATAGCAAGACAATGGCCTAGAAGCTTACCATATATACATATGATAAGCGCCAAAGGCCCTCTCCACCCAAGCTAGGACCAGGGAGGGATAGGCAATGGCTGCCGATGACACAGCAAGTAGACTTGTTATACAATACCCCCAATCAGCCACATCCTTAGCTCATGAGTATGATAAGGTTGCAGAAACTACAAGACACTATCGAGATTGAGCGAGATTGAACACCTGCCAGTGACGTTTATAATATACCTCCGTTGTGTATAATCTGTCCAGTGACTTCTGATCAGGATATGTTTCTTTAATGAATAAAGTTGACCTGACCGTTCTTGATGGACATTACTTTTCGTAGATCTATGGTACACCCAGCAACAATACCGGTGTCGCCTCGCCAGACCAGACATGGATACATCATGTCCTTCTTGCCCTGAAGGGTTGAAAGCTGGCCAGAAGTTTAAACAACCAAGACATCGTTAGGCTGGCTCGTATGTGAGGAGGAGGGTAATTACCGATATCAGTCAAAGAAGTGCAAGGATTGATGATGTATATATATATATATATATATATATGTCTTATTTATAACTGTAATCGAACAGTTTAACGTATTTTTTTCAAAAAGGCCCATAAAAGAAACACAGGAAATATGAATAAATCACACTATATTTCGGTCAATAAACATCGACCCTCTTCAGGATGTAAAGTAAAAGTGAGGATTACAGTGGAGAGTGACGGTTTATATATGAAAGCTAAAGGGTGTGTTCAATTGTTCTATAGTTGTTATAATTGCTGGAAGGATTAGCCAAATTTAATTACATGCAGGTGCGTGTTCTTATTGTTGAGCCGCTTGGAGGAAGTCTTGACCTCTGATGCATGTCTGGTGGTCGGTCTCCGTGGATTATCTTCTTAATGATAGGGTTGAGAAGAGTATTGTCCACTGTGTCAGCTTTCCATTGGCCCCCAGATAGGTTCATTGTGTTTGATTGATTTATGATGGCAGATTCCAGGATTTTCCTTTTGTACGGACAGGTACTCTCAAAAAGCAAAGACGACTCACTCCAGTTAATCTGGTGCCCTAAATCCCTAAAGTGAATGAAAATCCCCGAGTTTTCATACCCATATCTAACAGATCTTTTGTGTTCGGATAATCTTTTAGATAGCGAACGGCCCGTTTGCCCAACGTACACTTTTTCACAATCCCTATATGGTACTTTGTAAACGCCGGATTCTATTTCTCTTTTATTTTGATAAACATTAATAAGGGTGCTTCCTATGGTTTTTGGATATGAAAAAACAAAGGGGTTCTCAGTTTTGATATGATTTATTATATTTTTAATACCTTCTATATATGGGAGTTTTATCTTATTTTTAAAATCTCTTTGGTTAGTAACATCATGATCTTTATAATATATCGTGTTGGCTTTGTTGATGGCCTTTTTTATGACATACGTCGGGTAGAATAACTGGGCGAGTTGTTTACGGATGATTTCAAATTCTTTATTTAGGTAGGCTGGGGAACAGATTCTCAAACCTCTAAGAAATAGATTGCAAGCTACTCCAATTTTTACAGAAATGTCGTGATAACTAAAGAAATGAATGTAGGAAATAGAGAAAGTTGGTTTTCTATACACAGTGAAATTATACCCCGTCGATTCCCTTATAATTAGTATGTCCAAAAAAACTAATTTTCCATCTTTTTCCCATTCAGTTTTAAATTTTATGCTAGGGACTAGGGAATTTAGATTATTGAAAAATATATTGAAATCTCCCCAGCTATCATCCCAATATGTGAAAATGTCATCAACATAGCGTTGCCAAACCATGTTCGTAGGTTTAATTGTTGTTAAAATTTCTGTTTCAAAGTATTCCATGTAGAGGTTAGCTAAAATTGGAGATAACGGGCTGCCCATACTACAACCAAATTTCTGTTTGTAAAAATTTCCATTGAAAGAGAAAACGTTATTTGACACGCTTGGTTTAATTAACTTAATTGTTTTTTCAATACCCTGGGGGAAGTGATCTTCGTAAGGGATTAATTTTTCCCTCAAGAAACCTAATACATCGTTGATCGGGACCTTTGTAAATAGGGATTCTACGTCAAGACTCAAGAGTTTTACATTGTTTACTGGGATATTTAATCTATTGAATTTCTGGATGAAGTCCTCTGCATGCTTAATATGAGCTGAAGAAAAGCTCCCTAGAAAGGGAGACAGCAAGTCTGCTAACCACTTTTACTTTACATCCTGAAGAGGGTCGATGTTTATTGACCGAAATATAGTGTGATTTATTCATATTTCCTGTGTTTCTTTTATGGGCCTTTTTGAAAAAAAAAACATGTATATATATATATATATACATATATATATATATATATATATATAATATGATACATATATAAACAATATATATATAATATATATATATATATATATATATATAGATATAAAGATATATATATATAAAAATATACATATATATATGTATATATGTATATAGATACATACATATATATATATATATATATATATCTGAAAGAGATACAGAGGTCTTATCTCTTATTCTTTTAAAAAATGTAATCGTTTTCGAGAAAAGTTATCGAAAAATATAATCACACCGTTATATTTGAATTCCGTATTACATTTCTACATGGAACATCCTTAAATATTGTGGGAACTGACTATTCCAATTAATATACATGGGAATATATCCCTTGTTTGCATTATTCTACCAGCTGATCTCTCTCTCTCTCTCTCTCTCTCTCTCTCTCTCTCTCTATATATATATATATATATATATATAACTTATATATATACAGTATATATATATATATATATATATCCTGTATCCATTATTTTATATTATCTGGATGTTCCAAAGGATCACACAAGACCGCTAACTACTTTGCAAGTTGGTGTTGGAATTGTATTTCTTTCGGTTGAAGATCCCATGTTCCAAAGATGTTCAGACCACCTAAAAACAATGTTAGAACGATATATGCCCGTTTTCATTGCGAGAACGAATCATTGATATTAAATGTTATCAATATGGGTATTACCATCATCATCATCACTTCATAAATGTTAATAAGCAAGCCTCGTTAAGTCATACATTAAAATCACCCAATTGCCACCTCTCCACCATCATCTTTACCCCCCCCCCCCCCCCCCCGGTTATATCCTTCTACCCCCTTCCCCAATGTTTGAGGTTAAAAGGTCTCACAGTTAAGATAAGACCCTTCTGGTGTAAGTTTTTTAGTAAATGAAAAACAAAATACTAAGATGACAATATTTCATACAATTTGTTTTCCTGGTGTTTAGAATTATATCAAAACTATAGATAACGAAGTTAATATGCGAAAGACTGATTGAACAAATATCGAGAGTAATGGATTACTTGAAGAGCTTACAGGGGGAACTCTTTTAAGGTGTTGGACATCAGGACATGAAACAACAAATAAAATCGTAACAATACGAATACTCAATGCTAAGGAAATATTTCCTTTTGCCTTGGGAAGGGTGAAGCCATCTAGACTCGGACCTTTGAGCATTGGGCATTCGTCACCAGGGAAGGGGGTTCGCTTGGAAGTGAACGATTTGCCCAGTTAATTTGATTGATTGATTCATTAATTGATTATGAGTCTTTTGTCATCCTGACATCTAAGATTATTGAGGCCGAACCAGATAATTTGATTGAACGTGTTGATAGTTTAATCTGTTATACCCAACATCCCATATGCCACATCATCACTATAATGATGGACCAATGAACTTTCATTGCATGTCATTTCACATATTTTATTGTCACCAATCACTCTGAAACAATATAGATTATGTTAACTGATGATGTATTTTAAATCTCCTACCTTAAACTAATATAATTGATATAGCAAATAATACTATTTTCTCTAAGAGGGGCGGAACCAAGTAGCCTGTGACAAAAGCGTACCCCAGCCACAACTAGCTGCGAAATCAAAGAAAAACACTGAAATCAACAACTAAACCTTGAAACCTCCTTACCTTCGAAATTTTGAACAAAGGCAACTTGCTAATGATTGGTGACCCAACAGGTGCTATTTGAAAACGATACATTATTAGCCCCTACATCTAATATGTATGCCGCAGTGTGTAATTGTGTGGAGAGAGAGAGAGAGAGAGAGAGAGAGGAGAGAGAGAGAGAGAGCAGAGAGAGAGGAATTGCTTAAGAAAATGCAAACGAAGGATATTTCGGTGTTATGAATATTAATATGAATAGTCAGTTCCAATATTATCCAAGAAAATTTTATATATAAATAGGATAGGAAAATTCAAATACAAAGTTATGATAAAATCTTTTGATGAATTAGTTTCGAAATAATATTCGATTGCATTTCTTAAAAGAATGAAAAAGTTCTCTCTCTTCATCGTATTTCTTTGAGTGATATCGGTAATTTCACTCCTCCTCATATTTGAACCATCCTAACAATGTCTCGGTTGTCTAACGTCGGCCACCTTTCAGGGCAAGAGGGGCATGATCTCTCCGAGTCAGGTCTGCCCAGGGGACACCGGTTTTGTTGCTGGGTGTACAACTTAAGCAGAGCGGGATGAAATCTAAAGTGATTTTAATCTTGTTAATTTGATAGTCATATGAAAAAGTCGAACTTAGTTTGCCAAAAACTTAATCTTATTTTCACCACTAAATAACCGAACTCAACCTTGTAGTGTGAATTATTAATAAGATACATGAACACCCTAATTTGGCGAAACAGTAATCTTATAACCTTTTGAAAAGGAAATTTTGTAGTTTGAGTAGAGAAACTACACCCAAGTTGGAGCTATAACTTCATCTGAAAATGATTACAATCTGAACAAGAGGATTAATCGTTTCTGGTATAACTGAAGAAAAAAAAAAAGGGGTAGGATATACTCAAATCTCCACTAGTTAGTACACACCTAAGTCCTCAGATAGAACCAAATGTTTGTCATTCCTGTCCAAATACTTTGGAATAATTTGACTTACGGTATGGCCATAAAAAGAGCAATGAGAAACTCAATATGCCTTATTCCCGTACCCTCAGAGGTAAACTGAACAGTTTACGTTTTAGGACCCGTCAAATTCAGAATAATTTTTAGGTTTTAGAGCCCGTAAAGTTCAGAATATTCCATTGAAGTTCATGTTTATGGTGTCATAGGCTTAAATGGTACTTTTGCTTCGTTTCTTTGAGGAAAAGGGCCGGTAATTACTTGTTTAATGTAAGCAAGCGAAAGGGAATAAAAAATTACATTTATTTGAGAATCGGTTATTTTTCGAAGTTGTAGATATAATTTGGACGCACTAGTCTAGCTGATAACTACCACATATCTATAACTAAAATGATATGAAAAAATAAAAATTCTGAATGCCTGTAACTGAAAAATCTGAATCATTACCCAGAAATGTTTTTTTTTATAAGTTGGTGTTTAGCTTTCCAAGGCCTTTATTACAATTACAAATTAAAAAACATTCATAGACTTTGGTAATGAAGTTACTAAGATTTGTCTTGACAATAGTTCGGTTTTCATCATGCTATTAATGAAGAACTTTCTTTTCAAACTTATGACAAATCAGAGTTGGCAATTGGCTGTGTCTTCTTGGTACCATTATGGATTTTCTAAAGTAAGAACGTGGACAGGTGTATAAAAGCATTTAGTGAATATATTTCTTTATGTCTTTACTGATTACGAAATATGCAACATAAAACACAGATTTACGCGTTCATATATCAGTAAACCGGATATATACAAAATAAGTAAATAACAATGCTTCAATTTCCTTGGCCTCTAGTATTGCGTATCTAAACGTACTTAGTACACTTGGCTTCATTAATTTCGGTACACTGGCACATTTACGGTAAACCTGCCAGTGTAATGGCATTGATGAAGATAGCTGTAAATCTGCCAGTGTATCGTAATTAATGAAGCTAACTGTAAATCTGCCAATGTACAGTTAGCTTCATCAATTCCGGTACACTAACGTCTCCTTAGCTTTCACAGAAGTGTACCGGAATTGATGGAGCCAACTGTACTGGAACTAATGAAGCCAACTGTAAGTCTGCCAATGTACCGGAATTAATGAAGCTAACTGTAAGTCTGCCAGTGTACTGGAATTAATGAAGCCAATTGTAAATCTCCCAGTGTACTGGAAATAATGAAGTTAACTGTACTATAATCATACTCAAAAGCTTCGAAAGAAAATATTCCTTTCATACAGATGAAAGCGGCAAGAAAGAAAAAAACCACCACCGCTGTTTACTCTGATTGTGGAAAACATAAAAATACCAGGAAGCAAAAACATGCAAATCTAGACGAAAAATAATAATGGTGCTCCAAGCCAAGGCTGGCCGACGGCTGCTGCAGCAAGGGTACAGAAATTAAACATTCAGGAATCTAAATTTGGTCAACCACAGATTCTCAGAAACGCAAAAGTTCTGTAATTCCACAAAGATGCCCCCCCCCCCCTCCATTATGAATAATGCATGCAACAAGAATAACACGTTGTGTTTGAGGGGAAAGATTTTTAATTGGAAATATTCTGTTTTTCCTTCACGCTCATGTAATATTCTTATTGGAATAATAGAGATAAACGTAAAAAAAGAAATTAAAAACTTCCAATAACTTAAAATCTATGTACAGTATTCTCAGCGAAGTGTTGAAAGACTTCATTAATTCTCATGGTAATTCAACTTAACTGAACCATTCCAAAATGTACCTAATTCTTCCCAATTACCAAAAAATTTGAGCAAACCTTAATGTTTTCTCTTTTCATGTTTTTGTTAATTTATCACGAATTAATAATCTTAACCATTTCCGTCAGACGATGTTCCAAGAAAATTCATTAGTCACGAACAGACCCAGGAGACGAACAAAGCAACTAAGTCACATAATTAAGCTTCATTATGATAAAAAGAATATTGCAGGATAAATTCTCCATTTTACGAACTCTTCTTCCTTTTAAAGACTTTGAAGTGTTCTGAAAAATAAACACTTTCACTGGAACTACCACACTGCAATTTGAATTAATATATACTTACATAGCTTTAAGACAAACACCCGTATATATATATATATATATATATTTGTGCGTGTGTGTGTTTGTGTCTGAATGTATGTATATATATATATATATATATATGTATATATATATATATATATATAGATATAGATATAGATATATAGATATACATACATATATATATATATATATATATAGATATAGATATACACACACACACACACACATATATATATATATATATATATGAATAATAGTACAACCTCCTTATCCTACTCTATTGCAGTCTGAGCACAACTGCAGCAGCAGAATTCCGCGGATAATAGGCAATATAAACTGTAAGGATTTTTGTACACTCGTAAATATTGTTAAAAAATAAAATTGTACTTTATATGGAAATGCAGTAAAGGAGTAAATGTTCTATACTGCAATAACGGCATAGTACATTACATTAAAAAATTTTACCGGCATTATGACTATTTCTCTCTCTCTCTCTCTCTCTCTCTCTCTCTCTCTCTCTCTCTCTCTCTAATAAAAATAAAAGTTGTATAGATTTAACCGTATATACTTTAC
>NC_090729.1:3322687-3330187 GCF_036898095.1 Palaemon carinicauda
AGAGAGAGAGAGAGAGGGGGGATTATACAGTATATATATGTCTTGATAGAAAACTTATCTTTATAAGATGAGAGAGAGAGAGAGAGAGAGAGAGAGAGAGAGAGAGAGAGAGCACTATGTTGTAATAGCAAAGGAATACAGTTTTTTTTTTTTTTTTTAATAAAGTACATGAAATAAGAATTACTTTGCATTTACCTCATAAACGGCATACAAATCATTGTAATTAATAAAATTAGTTGAATGTTTTTTAACAGAGTCCTCAAAGAGGCTTTAGCAGTTCACGGCGAAAACAAAACTCTAAAGCAAAGCTCATACAGTCAAGATTTAAAGAGGAAATACTATTTTATTTTTTCAAGTTACAGCTAGTTCTTTTGTTTTTAATGATATTTTATGTTTATTTTTTTTAGAATGACATTGAGTATGAATTATTTTCATATTATTTATCGTATAGTTATATGTTTCCGAATTACTATTTACTCTATGCAAATGATACTGATATTTCCCTATAGTTTGATGCTTAGCTATTCTAAACTTTGGCTTCAAAGCTTTATCAAATAATCTCGCAAAGACGATCACATAATATAGCGATTATGTTACGACAAACAGACATAAAGGTGTGAAAAAGGATAACCAAATGCAATCTGCTAATCATGAGGAAAGTAACAACTGAATCTTTTCCACCATTATTCTACAGCTACAGTATAGTGGGATAGGATAGGTAGGGGGAGGGGGGCATTAGGATTGTAAGGATTGGAGGGAAAACTGTTAAAATGAAGTACAGTGGGAGGTGAAAAGATGGGGGCAGACCCAATAGGTCTTTGTTGTTGTTTTTTTTTTTTTTTTTTTTTTTTTTTTTTTTTTTTTTTTTTTTTCCCAACATCATGCCTTGTGGACATCCAGGAGGTGAGTTCTCTTCCCCACCTCCGAGGGAATTGTTTTTTTCATGAATATTCCTTTTCTGGGCCTTGTTTATTTATTTGTTTGTCTACTTTTGTTTGTTTGGTTTATTTTAATATTCTGTATTTCGTTCGTCTTGAGCAATGAAAGGAGCTATCCTTTTCCACCAGGAATGCTCGTTTTGTGTCTGTTATTTCCTTACTCGTTGTTGCAAGTTCTGGGTAAATGTTTCTGAATCTTTCCCAGGCTCGTGTGGCTCTTCAGTCCTGTGGTACCTGACGTATAGGACCATTATTCGTTAATTAATGAAAGCTTTTCACATTATCTTTCCCTTTTATTAATGCTACATTTCCTGTTCATGGTCATGTCAGCAATTTTTCGATGTGGTTCAGCGCCCCCATTTCAAAACAAATACAAAATGAATAAAAAAAAAAAAACATAAACAATAATGTTAGAAAATGCCTGAATCTAGATACTGGTTATTACTGATATTCATATATCTTCTTATTTCTCATATAATTTGATACGTTAATTCCTTATTTCTTTTCCACACTTAGTTGTTTTCCCTGCTGGGGCGTCTGGGTTTGTAGTATTATGCATTTCCAACAACTACTACTAATAATAATAATAAAACTGTACTTATAATATTCATTAAATTATCTAATCAAAGATTCGTTCCTAAACGTTCAAGCCATTTCGAGAATGAATATATATATATATATATATATATATATATATATATATATATATATATATATATATATATATATATATATATATATATATATATATATATATATATATATAAGAATTGACAGATTAAAAACCACCATAACATAACGATCGAAAAACTACTGCCTATAATTATTCCTTCAATGCCTTATTATAAGATGCTAAAATATCCGGTCTCTAGCTTAAATACTTTTCAAGGAAAAACGTAAAACCGTTTTGCGAAAGTGTAAAAAACAAATCCTCTTCAGAAACTTGTACCACAAAATATTATCCCGGTTGTGCGCTTTTCTTTTCGCGTGTTATTTGAATGTCTTTGTACATAGACTATTTACATATTTTCACCTTGGAGGTAATTAGTTTTGTATCCAGCAGTGTTACAGATCCATTACGCTAAAGTATGTGCACTTAAGAAGTTTACTGCCTTATTTGCATAAGAGGCAACATGTATTAAGCAAACTAATTTGGCCATAAAACAGTCACTCATGATTCATATATACAGGATATTTGCATCACAGCTAGTAAGGGTAAATAAACAGCTTCTTATGCACACATATGATCGACTTTAATCTTTTCAAGAAACAGCTCAAGCTTACAGAAGAACAAATGTTTTAAGAAATTTTTATTTAATCAAATAGCTTTCATCTGTATATTTTCCTTAATTTGCCATTCATTTTAATTCAGTGTTTGTTTCTGCTTTATTCTTATTAACCCTTTTTTTAAAGATAGTTTCGTCTAATTTTCTTCTCTTCTCTTAGTATACTATGTTCATCAGAGTTCTGCTTTTGTTTTTTCTTTCAACTTCCCATACTTTTTCTTCTAAATTTCACCAATCTTACTTCATATTCAAACTTCACTGAACCTTTCCTTCCTCCTCTTTGTGCAACTTTTCAGTCTCTTTATAACTTTTCTCACACCTTATCTTGACTCTCCATTCAACACCTCATCCATTATCTATCCCACTTTTTTACTCTATTCCGGTAACCTACTTTCAGTTAGCATCACTTGTTCTCTCGGATTTTAGTCAATTTTCATTCGCTTCGTTATCTTGTGACTCTAACTATTCAACTTTAGTTTACACCTCTTCATATACATCATTATTTTCTTTCCAAACACCTATCTCCCTTTGAATTTGTCTTCATATATTTTGTTCTTTATCAATATTCATTTTTGTTGTCAGCTTTTGTCCTTATTTTAAACCTCTCCTTATTATTTCTATACTGAATTCACAATCTCTCTCTCTCTCTCTCTCTCTCTCTCTCTCTCTCTCTCTCTCTCTCTCTCTCTCTCTCACTGAACTTGCCATTTTCTCCAATATTGAAGCTGCCAAATATTTCTAAAGGTTGGTATTATTGATAAAGGCGATTCAGGTGTAATCACCATAAACATTTCCTCTAGCAGAAATGTTTATTTTGCCATAAAGTTTTCAAATGTTTATGTTGCCATAAATATTATGCTCTTCACATTTCTTTCCCTCTGTTCGATCTAATTTTGGCTCCAAGCTGGTGTCTATGAGTGTCAGTGCACATGCGTGCTCGCGCTTGTTTTTATGTACATAAGGAAATGAGACTTTTGAATATGGTGTCAACGTTAAACCATTGAAAAGAAAGATCAACTAAATAAAAGTTAATTAGTAGTCCCAACTCAAGATATGAATATTGTAAATAACGTAACCATAGATGATAATACTTTACTTTTTAGTCCATAAGACGATTTCCTTGAAATCTTGAGACGTAAGCCCCTACGAGCATGTGACATTTAGAAAACATACACTGACAAGCTTTCAAAAGTCTCACCGCTAGGCCCTGGGCATGGTAGTTCATTGTTATTTATTTACCTAAATCTCTCTCTCTCTCTCTCTCTCGCAGCATTCCAAATATCTTCATCAGAGTTCGATTTAATTATGTTTCATATAAATCCTTAACAATAAAAAAGGCCTAATGCACGAAGGCATGGGATGCATGCCTGAATTACATACCATCCAGTAAAGTGTACCGTGTGTGTTTCATACACGTTCTTATACTTTAACGATATTTTCTTTTTTATTGTATATCTCTTTCACCTCACCGTTAACATACCCAGTTTCAAACTGCCCGCTCATGAATTATTTTATTTAAATTTTTCTGAGCTTTTTGTCCTGGACATATATATAAACTCACTATCTATTGAAATAAAGTTAGTTCTATTCACTTAGCCTCTCAGTTACAACCTAACGGCTCTCACGCACAATAGGTAACCAGCAGAGGCCTCGCTCTCTCTTGCCATTCCCCTCACTACTGTGCCGTAGTGTTTGATGATGCCACCCAACGAACCTAACTCAAAGAAACTGCCGCCCTACTCTAACGGAGAAGCGTTTGCCTGGTTACAGTGTGCCAAAGTCCAATTTCGCATGAAGGCTATGACTCGCTCAAGCAGTAAAGCAGACTAAATCCAAAAGGCAATCCCAGAGGACACATTCCTAGAAATCTCCAATTGGCTATACAAAAAAAGCAGACACCCCAATAACGTACAATACCCTCAAACCTCAAAACATACCTGCTGGAGCAGTACTCACCATCTACAGCCGCAAGTACAGCCAAGCTTTTTCAGCTCTCCCAACAACTGCTGGTGGACTAAAAGACTTCGCTCGCCCTTAGGGAAATGACCAGTATTGCTTGCCTTGCCTGATGCAGACGGCTCTCCTCATGAAGTAAATCCACTTCAGTACCGTACCTACCCGAACACGTCCGCGTACACTGCCATCCCCATGTTGATACTTTGCCGATGAAGGAATTGATGACCCAAGTCGACGCCTTCATGGACAGCCACTTCACCACCATCAAGACTTCCATCTACACCTCCACTCCTGATTAAGAGGGCAATTATTCAACATTAACCGAAGCTGACGTGAATGCGGTAGGACACAGGGGACCACCCCATGACATATCGGAGCAGCGACAAAGCCGCCCACCACCCACATATACCATCCCTCGCTCACGACCCAACAAGCAACCTTTCCAGCCACTTACTGATGCTCATCAGCAACAATTATGCTACGACCACTCCACATTTGCGGCTGCTACGAAGATATATTAAAATGATTGTCAGTGGCCAAAACTGTGTAAGTAGGCTATCGCTTGTGGCGGTGGCCTCCCCTGTCACTAATCTTCTTTTTACATGATACAAGTACGGACGCATGATTTTTGGTAAATATGGGTGTTTGCCATTTTTTTTTCTACTAAGGCCACTTTCAAAGATGGACGTAGTCTAAGTCTGCCGATGTCTGCCTGGTAGCTGCCAACAGATACCCACACATGGTTATGCACCTTTGCCAACGTGACCTCTTACTTGCACAAAGGCAAGGTTTTCTCCATGCTTGACCTCCTGAAGAGGTATTATCAAGTGCCCATGAACCCAGATGACATCCCTAAGACCACCATAACCAACCCCTTTGGTACATACACCTACAATAAATCCTGTTTTGGCCTTTGTAATGCTGGGGCCACTTTTTAATGCCTCATAGATGGCATCTTAAGAGACCTATGTAGGTTACTTGGATGACATATGTGTTCACTTCTTCCAAAGACGAACACTTCCGTCACCTACGCATCATGCTTGACCACCTACAACAGAACAGACTGGGTGCCAACAAAGTATAGTTTTTAAAAAACTGCATCACTCTTGAAGGAGTCCACCTACTTCCTGAGAAGGTAGTAGCCATTCAGAACTTCCTCATGCCCTTAACTGTCAAAGCACTGCAAGAATTCTTCAGCATGATCAACTATTATCACCGTTTCCAAACAGCCATCGCAACCCCTCTACGCTTCCCTCAAGGGCAAGCCAAAAGACCTGAAGTGGAGTTTCCTTTAAGAGGCGGCTTTCTGTAACTCAAAGAATGCCTATCAGCTGCTGCTGCTCTCATTTTTCCTGTGCCACAAGCACCTCTCTTTTGTTTCGACCGATGACAGTGATGTCCATCGGGTCAGTACTTGAGCAGGTGGTCAATGGCTGGTCCAAACCATTTGCCTTCTTCAGTAGAAAACTCTCTAAGGTGGAATCTGGCTATTCTACCTCCGACCACGAATTGCCAGTGGTGCATTTGGTTGTCCCTCACTTTCACTACTTATTAAAAGGTACGCCCTTCATCATTTGTATGGGACACATGCCTCTGCTGCACGCCTTCACTCGGCAGTGTGACACCCGGTCTGCCCATCAACGCCGACTTTTGTCCATCATGGCTGAATACAATTGCCCCCTTCAACACATTCCTAGGAAGACGAGTCCTGTTACCGATGCCGTCAAGAAACACATTGGCCGCCATTCGCCAGAGTACAAAGCACATAGGACAGGCTGCACATTCCTCTGTTGGGAAGATGTGGCCCTTCGCAAATCCAACACCGCCATGCTCTGTGACGCCGTACCGGTACGCTACATTCATGGATACCTACTCCCATATGCTGACAAGTGTTTGATTTCATTCATATCCTTTCACATCTCTCACGCCAATCTACTGCACATTTACTAAAGATGAAGTTCATTTGACACGGCCTTACAAAGTATGCTAAGGATTGGGTCCGCTCCTGTACTTCATGCCAAACTTCAAAAGTACATCGACACTCATATTCAGGAGTGTGCCCCCTTTCCTTAACCTCAGTGTCGTGTTGCCCACATTTACGTCGACATAGTAGGTCCCCTACACACATCACAGAGACATCGTTACTGTTTACCATCACTGGCCGCTTCCCTTGTTGGCCTGAAGCCATTTTCATGGAAATTGCAATGTTGGCCTCATGTGCATCAGCCTTACTCTTAGGATGGATAGCAATATTTAGTATCCCTGAGCATATTACTTATGACAGGCGTACCACTTTCACCTCTCAACTGTGGACAAAATAAGTGAATCTCATGGGATTAACCCTAGATCAGACATCTGCCTACAACCCCACCACCAAAGGAATATTTTCATCGCATCCTTAAAGCAGCTTTGCTGTCACGCTGCAAGGACTCCAACTGGTTTCCCGAACTTCCCTTGGTCCTCCTGGTACTAAGGACCACTCCTAAGGATACTGTGGATGTTTCAGCAGCAGAAAGGGTGTATGGTGACTCATTGGTCGTCCGAATTTTTTCCATCAGCAACCTCCTTCGACATTCTCCGGTGCCTATGCCCCGTTGTGGGAAAATTTACTCCATTCCGCCAGAGTTAGAAGCCTCTAGTTAAGCAACACATACCAACAGGTTTGCACTCAGCAACGTACATTTTCCTACGTAACAACAATAGCAAGCCCCACTAACGCCCTCTTACATGGCCCTTTCCTTGTGATTCGCTGTAATCTGAAGACTTTCTTTCTCAACATTCGCGGCAAAGATGACGGGGTCTCCATTGGCCACCTTAAATACGCATATCTCCTGCAAGATGACCTGCCTACAGTACACTTCTCAAAAACAGGGAGCCCATTTATTATTATCATTATTACTTTCTAAGCTATAACCCTAAGTATAAAAGCAAGGCGAGCCATGTACCACATGTGTTTCACACACGTTCATATATTGTGTTTTCTTTATTATTATATATCTCGCTCTACACCTCAATGTTAAAACAACCTGTTTAAGACTGTCGGTTCATGAATTATTTTGTTTTAATTTTTCTACCTTTTTGTCCTGAAAAGGTAAATATCTGTTGAAATAAAGACAGTGGCATTCACCTTGCCTCTCAGTTACAACCTAACCCCTCTCCCACACAGAAGTATTAAGAAAATAAACACACATACGTAGGGGATCTGCTTCTACAAATTCCATTGACCTGTTTTTGACACACTTAGGGTGTGCTGTTTATTACTCAGAGATTTCAAGATTTATTAATCTATACTTGGATTAAAATCATCTATAAAAAAAAAA
>NC_090729.1:3332687-3338319 GCF_036898095.1 Palaemon carinicauda
ATAAAATCTTCAAAAGATATATGGATTCATGCAGGAAAAGAGAAAAATGTGTAAAGAGAAAAAAGGATTTATATCAATTGTAACCAGATCATGGGTATGTTTCACGAAATGTATGAATGATGGCGGTAGCACAAGGTTCTTTAACCAGCCTATTCGCCGTGTATGGAAGGCAGCTATCACTCAATAATCTGCTTTAGTTATTTTTTCTTTCATAGCTACTTGACGTCATCTAAATAATCCTTAGAATCGGTTCCCAAATTTAGGGGTTGACACACAATCGGTTGACTTAAACTTTTTTGTTTTTTTTCATATTCTCAAGGAAACTTAAGTTTAATTATCTACTGCCATCATTTATTAGAAAAAAACACACATATTGGAAGTTGAAAAAAAAAGAAAACCAGGTGAAGGAAATAAAACTTTAAAAGAAAACTAAACAAATATATTACTGGGGATTATGAAAAAAAAAAAAATAATTTTAGTAGACACGGAATAAGTAAAATCCTACCTACAGTAAAAATTGTGGACAACGAAGTATTTTCAACATTGTGCCGGGGAATAAGAATGAAATTGTAATTGCCTTTTCAAACAATTAATGGAAGACTTTTATTTCTTTTTGAGGCAGACTAAAGAGGGAGGGAAAGATATCTAGAACCGTAAGAAGGATGCTACCGTTAGATACTTAATATCAGTTTGCGGACAGTAATCGTTCAAAACTGTTTGAGACGTAGAACTACTTCACTGAGGTTACTGTAGAATCAAATTATCCTTAAAGAGCTTGCCTGATATTTAATGACAGACGTTGCAAATCGCCAACGCGTTAAGAATTCGCTACATTGAAGATGATTAATGAATTTGTTTGTAAATTTTCATCCTATGTTCAAAGATAGGGTTCTTTAATCATTACTTTTTGATACACAACATTTCATACCAAAGCATAATCTATTTTACGAATACATTAATCTTTTGGATAAGATTGGGGAAAATAAAAGGCTTTTTGAAAAGGGAAAACTGGCAATAGACTCTAATGGCAATGACCGGGAAAACGAAATCAATTTCTACCCTTAGTGTATGGTGGATTACTGGTCTCTTGAGACAAATGAATTGGAAAAATACAAAATCCACATTTTTGAGGAAGTAGTTTGACTCTATTGTAATCAAACGTATGAGGCACAATTGAAAAACTTATAACGTTTCGAGAGCGTAAAATTATTTTTTCATTATATTTTTTCTTAGGTTATACGTCAAGGGCGTAACTGTTACGCTCGGCTTTTGCGTTACAATCTGATAATTGGTATGTCCATCCTTTGATTTTCATCTTAAGCGAATTTGAATATTCGGGCTTTACCTTTGCCAAGAGAATTCGGACATCCCAGCTTTTACCTTTGTTATGTGAATGCAAAAAAATCAGATTTTTTACTATTCCATGAAAATTCAGCAATACACACTTTTACTTTGGCCATGAGAATTCAGACAACCGGGAATTTACCACCGTCATGAAAATTTGGATGTTTTGGATTTTACCTTTGTCAGGGAAAATTGGATATTTTAAATTTTACCTTTATCAGGAGAATTAGGATATTTGGGACCTGACATTTGTCAGGTGAATTGGAATATTTTAGATTTTACCTTCGTCAAGGGAATTTGTATATTTCTGGGACTTCCTTTGTCAGGGGACTTTGGATAATTAGGATCTTACCTTTGTCAAGGGAATTTGGATATTTTTGATTTTACCTTTATCAGGAGAAATTGGATATTTGTTGGGGGAATTTAGATGTTCAAGATATCCATGTTTTTACCTTTGCCCTGAAAATTTGGATATCCTTGATTTTATATAAAACAAAGAATTCTAATATTCAGGTGTTCAGCTTTGTCATGACAATTCCCATTCAGGACTAACATTTGCCACGAGAATCTGATATGCAGGCCACGAAAATTTAAATTACCGGCCTTATGCTCTTCTTATGAAAATCATAATATACAGGATTTTAACTTAGCTATAATGATTTTGACATCCATGTGTTCACCATTGCCAGGAAAATTAAGCTAAATAGGTTTTAACTTTTGCCATGAGAATTTAGAATCCAGACCTTCACCTTTACTAAGAGAATTTGGTTATCCAAACCTTTTTGGATATTAGACTTTTTAAAACTTTGCCATGGGATTTCTGATATCCGGGCTTTTATATTTTTCACGAGAATTTTAGTGTATTTGGTTTAACTTTACCATGGGAAATCTATGAGGGACGTTTACCTTTGTGTTAGATTTTAAATATCGAGCTTGGCCATGAGAGATCGGATGGATCGTCTTTTATATCTATGATAATTTGCATATCCTCGATTTTGTATTGGCATTGAAAATTTGAATGTTGGGGCTTTCAGCTTTCCGATGAGAATTCAGATATCTTGGCGTTTACCTACTATGCCATGACAACTCGGGTATACGGATTTTTCAATTTTATGATGAGAATTCAGATATCCAAGGTTGAACCCTAGCCATGAGGATTGGGATAGCTGTGATTTTGCCATTGGTATAAAAGTTTGAATATTTGGGATTGTACTTTTGGAGAAAGTATATTATATTCTAACTTTTGGCATTGCCATGCAAATTTTGATTGTCTTAAATTTGTCACTATCAAAAAATTCATAACCCTGGATTCTACTTCTGCCATGCGAATTCTAATATAATACTTTGACCTTTGGATCACATAAACACTTAACTACAATTACAAATCTGATATGAATGACAATAAAACTTTTTTTTTTCATACCAGTGGTAACGCGATCAATAAAGTCGAATAACACTCAATAAAAAAAGCACTTGATTATCCAATTTCCAAAGCTAGTGTTGAAGCTTAGGCCAGAACTAGAGAATCTTGTAATGGTTGGTATGGGTTACGATGGAAAAAAAAAAAAAAGCTACGTTGACAATTCATAAATCGGAATAACAAAAGAGGAAAAATAATTCTTGGGAAAAAATATGATGAGTGTTAGGTGTGCAGATTGATCAACGGATGGTTAAGGGAAATAACAGTACCTTTAAGGGGCATATATTTATAAAAAAAAATGAGTAATTATAAAAAGAAACCCATAAGGAATAAAATGATATTTCTAATGTGAATTAAACACCAGATAATATTGAATCCAAGAGCAGAGCAGTCTCCCACATCAATTTATCCAGTTAATTTGGAAATCTAACTGGAGATGGGGTTTGCATTCCAGTGTGATAAAGATAATCCCCGTTTCCCCTTACTGGATAGATTAACTAATCCAGTTCGGCGACAGTGACATATTATCAACAGGAAGTTACCTAAAACTTAAGTAGCGACTCGACAGCGTCGGTGATATGGTGATTATAAACGTTCGACGGTCGTATTTAAAGTCTAAACGAAGGAAAAACTTCCGTTCGAAGAACTGACTGTAATGCTATTGATATACAGTTTATTCACACTAAAATGGATACCTCAAATTCAATGAATATACTTTATTCTCCCAATATCTGATTCCATTCAAATATAGTTCGATACTGACCTTCTAGCATCAAGTTCAGAAGAAAATATCTAATGATCCTGGGGTTGTGGCAGTCTATTACAAACGTTAAGCGATCTACAGGATTTGGGTTTGAGACCCGCTCAAGCTCAATAGATTCTTGTAATGTCTGGTACCTCACTATTCTTGTAAGGTAAGGAAGGGGGGGGATCCTATAGGTTTACCTGCTGAGTCATCAACAGCCGTTGCCTAGCCCTCCCTGGTCCTAGTGTGCGTGGAGAGAGGCTATGACGTTACTCATATGTTTATACGGTCAGTCTCTAGGGCATTGTCCTGCAAAGGCATTGTCACCGTTCTTTGCCTCTGCTATTCCTGAGCGACCTTTAAACCTTTTAACATTGAATAATTCTGGGGTAGATTATTTTTCACGTGACAATAAACAGTTCTCTTTGAAGCACGGAAACTTTTTGCAACCTGACTACTCAACATAAGAAGGAAAAGAGATGTTGAAGTGTGGGTGTTATATCTGATGTCGTAATGTACCTTCTGTGGTATCATAGGCCGTCTATCATGGAAGCTCAAAAGGTTTCTGTCCCCCCAAAAAAAAGTACATAAAGTACGATGCGATACAAAGAGAAACAAACTAATATATACAGTTGCCAAGGTTATGCAACAAGAAAGGTTGCCCTCTTTGAGTTATATATGAAAAGGTATGCGTCACATAAGAAATTGAAGGTTTTCTGCTCTCATAGCTAAAACTGATTTGCAAAGATAGACAACTGCCTAATTTATAAGGTAAATTTATTACTAGTGATAGGAATAGGTTAAGATGAAACGAATGACTACCATGAAAGAAAAGAGAATATTATTTTTTATGAGATTATGAACTGTTGCGCAATGTGTAGCAATTCTTTTAAGTATCTTGGATGCCCCTGTTCTTATAACTTGGGTTATTGTACATATTTTACATTCAATTCTCGCTATAATCGGCAGCCAGTGTAAATCGATTAGTATAGGGGTGATCCTTTGTCTAGGTGGGGCACCTTTTATCAGTCTTGTTCCTCTGTTTATCATGTTATGTGATTTCTTAAGTTGCACTTTTGGTAAATTGTAGTAGATACAGTTGCAGTAGTCAATCCTGGTAACAACACAGTTTATCACAAGTTTCTTCACAGAATTTTCGTCCAGGTACTTTTTATAAACGCAATATTTCTTAGATGATAACCAGCAGTTTTTATTACATTATTTATTTGGGCATTTAGCGAGAGCTTACATTCAAGAAATACACCTAGGTCTCGAACTTTACTAGATATTGGCACAGAGTCATTATTTATGTTCATTTTAATATCACCTAAGTGTCTCACGCTGTTTCTCTTGCCCACCATCATGAATTCAGTTTTGTTCTCATTTAATTCTAGTTGCTCAAATGTCATCCATTCTCTAACACCATCAAGGATTCGGTTTAGAGTTCCAGTAGTGTCATGTATATCATAACATACAAAGGAATTATACAACTCAATTGATTTAACCTTCCTCAACAGCAGACCAAGACACTAACCAGAACCCATCTTATTTTAATCAAAGCACAACTCCAAGGGACTAATAAAAGAAATAACACTGAGAACTGCGACTCCAAAAACAGGGGCATCTGCCGGATTAAAGGCGTGTGGCCTACTATTCTAAACTATTAAATCATCGAAATGGAGTGGATTTTGCTGGAAACTATTAATCATAATTCCCAGTCCCCTGACAAGCTTCCTATTCAATAATATAGGAAATGTTATGTAGTAGCAGAAGTCATATCCGCATGATATACAATGGCCAAAAAGAACCGTTAATAATACTCAATATTGCATTCATACTCAAGTCTCTCTCTCTCTCTCTCTCTCTCTCTCTCTCTCTCTCTCTCTTTTCCCAATTTCAGCTAGAACGAACTTATTCATTAACGGTATCTAACTCAATTTATCTTTCCATTAAAATAGGAGGCCGCTACTTCACGCGAACGATTCAATGGCCGCTCACGACCTCTTACTGCCCTAAACGTGGATGGCGATTTCACCATCCATCATTTTATTATTCTGATCCGCAACTCACTCGAAAACAGCAAGAATTAATTCTCGCCCCGACATGACTTGTCATCATCACCC
>NC_090729.1:3343819-3371319 GCF_036898095.1 Palaemon carinicauda
GCGGTGGCCTCCCGTGTTGCTAATCTTTTCTTTTTACAGGATGCAGGAACAGGCGTGCGATTTTTGGTAGACACGGGTGCTTGTCGTTCTCTTTTGCCAAGGGAACTCTTCAAGGCACGACGTAGTCTGTCTACATCTGCCGACGTGCGCTTGGTAGCTGCCAAAGGATCTGCGATACCCACCTACGGTTACGAGAACTTCACATTATTGTTCGGAAACGGTAAATTCAATTGGAAGTTTCTTGTTGCTGACGTCACATTGCTAATCCTCGGTGCGGATTTCCTCTCTCATTTCCACCTTCTGGTCAATATCGCCCACCGACGATTGGTCAACGCAGATTCGTACATGTCGACACCTCTTCAACCCACCCCCTCTAACCGCGCTCACCACATCAGTGCACCCACGGATGCCTACGCCCACCTCCTCACGTCGTACCGGGAAGTTTTCCGTCCAGAACTTCGTCTAACGCGCACGGTTCCTGCCAAGCACGGTATTTATCACCATATCAAGACGACGGGACCCCCAGTCTTCGCAAAATTCAGACGTCTGGCACCGGAACGATTGGCAGCCGCCAAAAAGACGTTTGCCGAAATGGAGGAAATGGGCATTTGCCAAAAGGCCTCCAGCCCATGGTCGTCACCCTTACACATCGTTCTGAAGAAAGACGGCTCCCTCCGTCCGTGCGGGGATTACAGGCGCCTGAACATGCAAACAGAACCGGATCACTACCTCCTCCCAAACATTGCCGACGCGACCTCCTACCTGCACAAAGCGAAGGTTTTCTCTACACTCGATCTCCTGAAAGGGTATTATCAGGTGCCTATGAACCCAGAAGACATCCCCAAGACCGCCATCACCACTCCGTTTGGTACATACACCTTCAATTACTCCTGTTTTGGCCTTCGTAATGCTGGAGCCACGTTTCAACGTCTCACGGATGGCATCTTAGGGGACCTCCCTTTCTGTGTATGTTATGTGGACGACATACTTGTGTTCTCCTCCTCAAAAGAGGAACACCTCCATCACCTGCGCATCGTGCTCGACCGCCTGCAACAAAACGGCCTTGTAGTCCGGTACGACAAGTGTACCTTTGGCGCCAACGAAGTGTCGTTCTTAGGGCACCACATCACTCCTGAAGGAGTCCATCCCCTCCCTGAGAAGGTAGCAGCCGTTCAGAACTTCCCCGCGCCCTCGACCGTCAAAGCTCTGCAGGAATTCTTGGGCATGATCAACTATTATAACTGTTTTCTGCCAGCCATTATCGCCACTCTTGCTCCCCTCTACGCCTCCCTCAAGGGCAAGCCAAAGGACCTGAAGAGGGGTCCCCTTCAAGAAGCAGCCTTCTGCAATGCAAAGAAGGCCCTATCAACTGTTGCGGCTCTCACTTTTCCTATCCCACATGCCCCTCTCCTTCTCTCCACCGATGCCAGCGACGTCGCTATTGGTGCAGTACTCAAGCAGGTGGTCAACGGCTCGCCCCGCCCATTGGCCTTCTTCAGCAGAAAACTGTCCAAGGCAGAATCGGGTTATTCTATCTTCGATCGAGAATTGCTGGCGGTGCACTTGGCTGTCCGTCACTTTCACCATTTCTTGGAAGGTACGCCCTTCGTCATTCGCACAGACCACATGCGTCTGGTGCACGCTTCACTCGACAGACTGATGCCTGGTCCGCCCGTCAACGCCGACATCTCTCCGCCGTGGCTGAATACAATTGCACCCTTCAATACGTCCCTGGGAAAATGAATCCTGTTGCCGATGCCCTGTCAAGAAACACGTTGGCTGCCGTTCAACTGGGATTGGATTACAACGCCCTGGCTGAAGCCCAACGACAGGATCTAGAATATCAAGCATGTAGGACTGCACGTCCCTCCGTTGGGAAGACTTTCCCCTCGATGACTCCAACACCACCCTCCTCTGTGACGTCAGTACTGGTAGACCACGACCTTGGATTCCTGCTCCCATGCGCTGACAGGTGTTTGATTTCATTCACGGCCTTTCACATCCCTCGTGCTGTTCTACTGCACAGCTTCTGAAGGCAAAGTTCATTTGGCACGGCATTTCTAAGGATGCTAAGGATTGGGTCCGCGCCTGTACTTCTTGCCAAACTTCCAAAGTACATCGACACACGGATTCAGGAGTGGGCACCTTTCCTCAACCTCAGCGTCGTTTCGCACACATTCACGTCGACGTTGTAGGCCCCCTACCCACATCACAAGGACATCGTTACCTGTTTACCGTCATCGACCGCTCCACTCGTTGGCCTGAAGCCATTCCCATGGAAACTACAATGTCCGCCTCATGTACATCTGCCTTACTCTCTGGATGGATTGCAAGATTTGGTATCCCTGAGCATATTACTTCCGACAGGGGAACCACTTTCACCTCTTAATTGTCGACATCATTAGCGAATCTCCTGGGCATCACCCTACATCAGACAACGGCCTACAGCCCCGCTGCCAATGGAATGGTTGAACGTTTTCATCGCACCCTCAAAGCAGCTTTGATGTCCCGCTGCAAGGATTGCAACTGGTTTACTCAGCTTCCCTGGGTCCTCCTGGGACTAAGGACCACTCCTAAAGACGCCCTTGATGTCTCGGCAGCTGAAATGGTGTATGGCGACCCGTTGGTGGTCCATGCCGAATTGTTTCCTTCTACAGCCTCCTCCGACGATCTCCAGCGCATACGTCACGTCGTGGGAAAATTTACTCCGTGCTGCCAGACTTACAAGTCCCCAGCGAAGAATCACATACCAACGGACTTGCACTCTGCATCGCACGTCTTCCTGCGCAACGACACTAGCAAGCCACCGCTAATGCCCCCTTACACGGGCTCTTTCCTTGTGATCCGACGCAGTCCGATAGCATTCCTACTAAACATTCATGGCAAAGAAGACTGGGTCTCCATTGATAGTCTAAAACCTGCTTATCTTCTGCCAGATGACCCGCCTACAGTTCGCCTCTCTAGATCAGGGCGCCCTATTTAACATGTACAGTATTTAATTTTTAGGGGGGGAGCCATGTACCAACCGTGTGTCACACGATCGTACATAAATAATTTTGTATATATTATGCTTGTATCTGCGCTCTTCCCTCGCACTAAAAAGAACCTGAATAATCATGTCTCCAGTTTTCCTCTGTAACATTGTCTGTCTTGTGAACATGAAAATGCCTGTTGCCTTGAGGTTTTGTATATAAAGGAGAGTGTTCTATAATGAAGTGACTCAGTTGATTGCTTCCTGCCTTTGAGTCGCAACCTTTCTCTCGGGCCGTCCCAACGGCGAAAACAAAACTCTAAAGCAAAGCTCATACAGTCAAGATTTTAAAGAGGAAATACTATTTTTTTTTTCAAGTTACAGCTAATTCTTTTGTTTTGAATGGTATTTTATATTTATTTTTTTAGAATGACATTGAGTATGAATTATTTTCATAATATTTATCGTATAGTTATTTGTTTCCGATTTACTATTTACTCTATGCAAATGCTACTGATATTTCCCTATAGTTTGATGCTTGGCTATTCTAAACTTTGGCTTCACAGTTTTATCAAATAATCTCGCAAAGACAATCACATAATATAGCGATTATGTTACGACAAACAGACATAAAGGTGTGAAAAAGGATAACCAAATGCAATCTGCTAATCATGAGGAAAGTAACAACTGAATCTTTTCCACCATTATTCTACAGCTACAGTATAGTGGGATAGGATAGGTGGGGGGGGGGGGGGGGGGCATTAGGATTGTAAGGATTGGAGGGACAAGTGTTAAAATGAAGTGCAGTGGGAGGTGAAAAGATGGGGGCAGAACAAATAGGTCTTTGTTGTTGTTGTTATTTTTTCCAACATCATGCCTTGTGGACTTCCAGGAGGTGAGTTCTCTTGCCAACCTCCGAGGGACTTGTTTTTTCATGATTATTCTTTTTCTGGGCCTTGTTTATTTATTTGTTTGTCTACTTTTGTTTTTTTGGTTTATTTTAATATTCTGTATTTCGTTCGTCTTGAGCAATGAAAGGAGCTATCCTTTTCCACCAGGAATGCTCGTTTTGTGACTGTTATTTCCTTACTCGTTGTTGCAAGTTCTGGGTAAATGTTTCTGAATCTTTCCCAGGCTTGTGTGGCTCTTCTGTCCTGTGGTACCTGACGTATAGCACCATTATTAGTTAATCAATGAAAGCTTTTCACATTATCTTTCCCTTTTATTAACTTTACTGAAAGAAAGGCTATATTTCCTGTTCATGGTCATGTCAGCGATTTTGCGATGTGGTTCAGCGCCCTCATTTCAAAACAAATACAAAATGAATAAAAAAAAAAACATAAACAATAATGTTAGAAAATACCTGAATCTAGATACTGGTTATTACTGATCTTCATATATCTTTTTAATTCTCATATAATTTGATACGTTAATTCCTTATTTCTTTTCCACACTTAGTTGTTTTCCCTGCTGGGGCGTCTGGGTTTGTATCATTATGCATTTCCAACTACTACTACTACTAATAATAATAATAAAACTGTACTTATAATATACCTTAAATTGTCTAATCAAAGATTCGTTCCTAAACGTTCAAGCCATTTCGAAAATATATATATAAAAAAATAAGAATTGACAGATTAAAAAAACCACCAAAACATAACGATCGAAAAACTACTGCCTATAATTATTCCTTCAATACCTTATTATAAGATGCTAAAAAGTCCGGTCTCTAGCTTAAATACTTTTCAAGGAAAAACGTAAAACCGTTTTGCGAAAGTGAAAAAAACAAATCCTCTTCAGAAACTTGTACCACAAAATATTATCCCGGTTGTGCGCTTATCTTTTCGCGGGTTATTTGAATGTCTGTGTACATAGACTATTTACATATTTTCACCTTGGAGGTAATTAGTTTTGTATCCAGCAGTGTTACAGATCCATTACGCTAAAGTATGTGCACTTAAGAAGTTTACTGCCTTATTTGCATAAGAGGCAACATGTATTAAGCAAACTAATTTGGCCATAAAACAGTCACTCATGATTCATATATACAGGATATTTGCATCACAGCTAGTAAGGGTAAATAAACAGCTTCTTATGCACACATATGATCGACTTTAATCTTTTCAAGAAACAGCTCAAGCTTACAGAAGAACAAATGTTTTAAGAAATTCTTATTTGATAAAATAAGAATTTCTTAAAACATTTGTCTGTATATTTTCCTTAATTTGCCATTCATTTTCATTAAGCGTTTGTTTCTGCTTTATTCTTATTGACCCTTTTTTTAAAGATAGTTTCGTCTAATTTTCTTCTCTTCTCTTACTATACTATGTTCATCAGAGTTCTGCTTTTGTTTTTTCTTTCAACTTCCCATACTTTTTCCTCTAAATTTCACCAATCTTACTTCATATTCAAACTTCACTGAACCTTTCCTTCCGCCTCTTTGTGCAACTTTTCAGTCTCCTTATAACTTTTCTCACACCTTATCTTGACTCTCCATTCAACACCTCATCCATTATCTATCCCACTTTATTACTCTATTCCGGTAACCTACTTTCAGTTAGCATCTCTTGTTCTCTCGGATTTTAGTCAATTTTCATTCGCTTCGTTATCTTGTGACTCTAACTATTCAACTTTAGTTTACACCTCTCCATATACATCATTATTTTCTTCCCAAACACCTATCTCCCTTTGAATTTGTCTACATATATTTTGTTCTTTATCAATATTCTTTTTTGGTGTCAGCTTTTGTCCTTATTTTAAACCTCTCCTTATTATTTCTATACTGAATTCACAATCTCTCTCTCTCTCTTTCTCTCTCTCTCTCTCTCTCTCTCTCTGACTGAACTTGCCATTTTCTCCAATATTGAAGCTGCCAAATATTTCTAAAGGTTGGTATTATTGATAAAGGCGATTCAGGTGTAATCACCATAAACATTTCTTTTGGCAGAAATGTTTATTTTGCCATAAAGTTTTCAAATGTTTATGTTGCCATAAATATTATGCTCTTCACATTTCTTTCCCTCTGTTCTATCTAATTTTGGCTCCAAGCTGGTGTCTATGAGTGTCAGAGCGCATGCGTGCTCGCGCTTGTTTTTATGTACATAAGGATATGAGACTTTTGAATATGGCGTCAACATTAAACCATTGAAAAGTAAGACCAACTAAATAAAAGTTAATTAGTAGACGCAATTAAAGATATAAATATTGTAAATAATGTAACCATAGATGATAATAGTTTACTTTTTAGTCCCTAAGACAATTTCCTTGAAATCTTGAGATGTAAGCCCCTACGAGCATGTGACATTTAGAAAACATACACTGACAAGCTTTCAAAAGTCTCACCGCTTGGCCCTGGGCATAGCAGTTCATTATTATTTATTTACCTAAACCTCTCTCTCTCTCTCTCCCTCTCTCTCTCTCTCTCTCTCTCTCTCTCTCTCTCTCTCTCGCAGCATTCCAATTATCTTCATCAGAGTTCGTTTTAAGTATGTTTCATATAAATACTTAAAAATCAAAAAAGGCCTAATGCACGAAGGCATGGGATGCATACATGAATTACATACTATCCATTAAAGTGTACCGTATGTGTTTCATACACGTTCTTATACTTTAACGGTATTTTCTTTTTTATTGTATATCTCTTTCTACACCTCACCGTTAACATACCCAGTTTCAGACTGCCTTCTCATGAATGATTTTGTTTCAATTTTTCTGAGCTTTTTGTCCTGGACATGTATATAAACTCACTATCTATTGAAATAAAGTTAGTTGTATTCACCTAGCCTCTCAGTTACAGCCTAACGGCTCTCACGCACAATAGGCGACCAGCAAATGCCTCGCTCCCTCCTGCCATTCCCCTCACTACTGTGCCCTAGTGTTTAATGATGCCACCTACCGAGCCTAACTCTTCCATACACGCCACGTCTATGAAACTGCCGCCCTACTCCAACGGATAAGCATTTGCCTGATTACAGCGTGCCAAAGTCCGCATGAAGGCTATGACTCACTCAAGCAGTAAAGCAGACTATGTCCTGAAGGCAATCCCAGAGGACACATTCCTAGAAATCTCCAATTGGTTTTTACAAAAAAAGGGGACACCCCAATAACGTACAATACCCTTAAACCTCAAAACATACCTGCTGGAGCAGTACTCACCATCTACAGCCGCAAGTACAGCCAAGCTTTTTCAGCTCTCCCAACAACTGCTGGTGAACTAAAAGACTTCGCTCGCCCTTAGGGAAATGACCAGTATTGCTTGCCTGCAAACTGATGCAGACGGCTCTCCTCGTGAAGTAAATCCACTTCAGTGCGGCACCTTCCCGAACATGCGCTTTCCTGCAACCTGACGCAGATGCCTCTCCTCGTGAAGTAAATCCACTTCAGTACCGTACCTACCCGAACACGTTTGCTGCGCTGCCATCCCGATGTTGATACTTTGCCCATGAAGGAATTGATGACCCAAGTCGACGCCTTTATGGACAGCCACTTCACCACCTTCAAGACTTCCACCTATACCTCCACTCCTGATGAAGAAGACAATTATTCAACACGACCGAAGATGACGTGAATACGGTAGGACATAGGGGACCACCCTGTGACATATCGGAGCAGCAACAAAGCCGCCCACCACCCACATATACCATTCCTCGCTCGCGACCCAATAAACGACCTTTCCAGCCACTTACTGATGCACATCAGCACCAATTATGCTACGACCACTCTACATTTGGGGCTGCTGCGAAGAAATATGAGAATGATTGTCAGTGGCCAAAACCGTGTAAGTAGTGGCGGTGGCCTCCCCTGTCACTAATCTTCTTTTTACATGATTCAAGTATGGACGCGCGATTTTTGGTAAATATGGGTGTTTGCCGTCTTTTCTGTGAAGGCCACTTTCGAGGACGAGTGTAGTCTGTCTAAGTCTGCCGATGTCTGCCTGGTAGCTGCCAACAAATACCCGCCCATGGTTATGCGCCTTTGCCAAAAGGCCTCAAGCACATGGTTGTCAACCTTACACATATCCTGAAGAAAGATGGTTCTCTGCCTTCGTGTGGGGATTACAGGCGCCTGAAGACGCAGACAGAACCAATCACTACCTCCTCCCAAACATTGCCGACGTGACCTCTTACTTGCACAAAGGCAAGGTTTTCTCCACGCTTGACCTCCTGAAGGGATATTATCAAGTGCCCATGAACCCAGATGACATCCCTAAGACCACCATAACCAGCCCCTTTGGTACATACACCTACAATAAATCCTGTTTTGGCCTTTCTAATGCTGGGGCCACTTTTTAATGCGTCATGGATGGCATCTTAAGGGACCTATGTAGGTTACTTGGAAGACATACATGTTCGCTTCTTCGGAAGAGGAACACTTCCGTCACCTACGCATCATGCTTGACCACCTACAACAGAACAGACTTGGTGCCAACTAAATATCGATCTTAAGACACTGCATCACTCCTGAAGGATTCCACCCACTTCCTGAAAAGGTAATAGCCATTCAGAACTTCCTCATGCCCTTAGCCGTCAAAGCACTGCAAGAATTCTTCGGCTTGATCAACTATTATCACCGTTTCCAAATAGCCATCGGCACCACACTTTCCCCCCTCTAAGCTTCCTTCAAGGGCAAGCCAAAAGACCTGAAGTAGAGTTTCCTTTAAGAAGTGGCTTTCTGCAACTCAAAGAATGACTATCAACTGCTGCTGCTCTCATTTTTCCTGTGCCACAAGCACCTCTCATTGTTTCCACCGATGACAGTGATGTCCATCGGTCCAGTGCTTGAGCAGGTCAATGGCTGGTCCCAACTATTTGCCTTCTTCAGTAGAAAACTGTCTAAGGTGGAATCTGGCTACTCTACCTCCGACCACGAATTGCCGGTGTTGCATTTGGTTGTCCCTCACTTTCACTAATTCTTAGAAGGTACGCCCTTCGTCATTTGTATGGGCCACATGCCTCTGCTAATTGGCCTCACTCGGCAGTGTGACACCTGGTCTGCCCATCAACGCCGACTTCTCTCCACCATGGCTGAATACAATTGCACCCTTCAACACATTCCTAGGAAAACGAGTCACGTTACCGATGCCATCAAAAAACACATTGGCCGCCATTTGCCAGAGTACCAAGCACGTAGGACAAGCTGCACATCCCTCTGTTGGGAAGATGTCACCCTTGGCGAATCCAACACCACCATGCTCTGTGATGTCGTACCGGTATGCCACATTCATGGATACGTACTCCCATATGCTGACAAGTGTTTGATTTCATTCATGGCCTTTCACATCTCTCACGCCAATCTACTGCACATCTACTAAAGACGATGTTCATTTGACACGGCCTTACAAATTATGCTAAGGATTGGGTCCGTTCCTGTACTTCATGACAAAATTCAAAAGTACATCGACACTCATATTCAGGAGTGTGCCCCCTCCCTTAACCTCAGTATCGTTTTGCCCACATTTACGTCGACATAGTAGGTCCCCTACACACATCACAGAGACATCGTTACCAATTTACCATCACTGACCGTTTCCCTTGTTGTCCTGACGCCATTCTCATGGAAATTGCAATGTTGGCCTCATGTTCATCTGCCTTACTCTTAGGATGGATAGCAAGATTTGGTATCCCTGAGCATATTACTTATGACAGGGGTACCACTTTCACCTCTCAACTGTGGACATAATTAGTGAATCTCCTGGGAATCACCCTAGATCAGACATTTGCCTACAACCCGTCCACCAACGGAATGGTTGAACATTTTCATTGCATCCTTTAAGCAGCTTTGCTGTCACGCTGCAAGGACTCCAACTGGTTTCCTGAACTTCCCTTGGTCCTCCTGGTACTAAGGACCACTCCTAAGGACACCCTGGATGTTTCAGTAGCAGAAATGGTGTATGGTGACTCATTGGTCGTTCGAATTTTTTCCATCTGCAACCCCCTTCGACATTCTCCGGTGCCTATGTCCCGTTGTGGAAAAATTTACTCCATTCCGCCAGATTTAGAAGCCCCTAGTTTAGCAACATATACCAACAGTTTTGCACTCAGCAACATACGTTTTCCTGCGCAACAACACTAGCAAGCTACCACTAACGCCCTCTTACACGGCCCTTTCCTTGTGATCCGCTGTAATCTGAAGGCTTTCTTACTCAACATTGGCTGTAAAGACGACGGGGTCTCCATTGACCACCTTAAATCTGTGTATCTCCTTCAAGATGACCCGCCTACAGTACACATTTCAAGAGCAGGGAGCCCATTTATTATTATCATTATTACTTGATAAGCTATAACCCTAGTTATAAAAACAAGGGGAGCCATGTACCGCATGTGTTTCACACACGTTTGTATACTGTGTTTTCTTTATTATTGTATATCTCGCTCTACACCTCAGTGTTAAAACAACCTGTTTAAGACTGTCTGTTCATGAATTAATTTGTTATAATTTTTCGACCTTTTTGTCCTGAAAATGTAAATATCTGTTGAAATAAAGATAGTTGCATTCACCTTGCCTCTCAGTTACAACCTAATACCTCTCCCGCACAGAAGTATTAAGAAAATAAACACACACACATAAGGGACTTGCTTCTACAGTACAAATTCCATTGACCTGTTTTTGACAGACTTGGGGTGTGTTGTTTATTACTCAGATATTTCAGGATTTAATAATCTATACTTGGATTTAAATCATCTATAAAAAACAAATAGAAGTTCGAGTGTTAAAAAGTGTTGGAACCCAATCCCGAAGGCTATCATAGATTTGAATACTTCAAGAAGAAAACTCATATGATTTGAGAAAATAAAAGTGTTGGAACTCATTAATGATCTTTGAAATCAGACTAGAAAATATTTCAGTTAACCAATTTCATACCAGCAACCAAAACAATGCATAAACACAGGAATACGACCTTCATATAGTGTAATATGTATGCTAGTCACTTGCCAAACCATTTCAAAAGATTTCTTTATGTTATTTCAAACAAAATATGCCGAATTCACTCAATTTACCCCACCGAATGGAAAGGCCTAGTGTTACAAAATACCCACATACGTCCACCCGCACACATAACTATACGCACAAACAAATATATATGTATACATATATATATATATATATATATATATATATATATATATATATGTGTGTGTGTGTGTGTGTGTGTAAATATATACAGATGTAATCATATTTTGTATATATATTGTATGTATATATAATGCAAAAAAAAAGAAATACAGAAAAAAATGAAAATATAGTGAATTTTGACTAGTTTCGTCTTACTCCAGTAAGAGGAATGAAGTAGGACAAAACTAGTCAAGATTAACTCCATATTTTCATTTTCCTTGTGTTTATTTTATTTTGCCCAGGAGAATCATGTTTCGCTGTGAGTTGTTTGTGTATGTATATATATATATATATATATATATATATATATATATATATATATATATATATATATATATATATATATATATATATATATATATTATATATATATAAACACACAATTACATGCAATCCTCAGGGCTAATTGGCTGAAAGCGTGATAGCTTACTAGATTCGGCTGCTACATTTACACTCTATTCTATATTAATATATACACAGGGTCTCAGCTAGAAATGGGCACTTGGAAATTTGGCCTCGACTATAACATAGTTAATCTTCTCTCATCGTAATGAAGATAAAAAAGAACATGCGGCTTAACATACAAGCAAATATGAAGGAAAATATATTCGTGGTATTTGAGACAGTGGTACAAGTTTTAAGAAACTAACCTAAGGATGTTAGCTACTCTTCCATACCATTTCCTGGCTTTGGTGTCTATGCCTTCAGTATTGTGTAACTGAAGAATTGGCGCAGTTTATCTAGTCTTATTGGTGCTACAGCATCCAAATAACAGAATATGACACCTTGCATTAGGTAGTCATAACATGATAGTATGTCAGATAGTTGAATTCTCCGAACATGTATAGCTACCGCAAATACTCAATGAAGAAGATGTCATCAAAATTTATAGCATGTTTTCTGTAGCCTTTTGGTTGCCTATTGGATGCATCCCTGCCTGGTAATCTGCCGGACTGGGGTTCGAGTCCCGTTCAAATTCGATAGTTTCTTGTAATGCTTGCAACCTCACCCTCCTTGTAAACTTAGGATAGGGGTTTGAGCAAGGCCACGGTTTGAGGGAGCCATTATGTCTGCCTGCCGAGTCATCAGCAGCCATTGGGCGCTGATCAAATGTATATATGGTCAGTCTCTAGTCACTCTAGTGCATTGTCATTGTCCCTTGCCACTTGCCATTCATAGTCGACCTTTAAACCTTCAACATACGTATTTATATATTCTTATCACCATCCCATTGAATTTTATTTTAATAATCTATGTCCATAGAAAAGAAGGCTATTTGGATACTACCATATCCAATAAAAATATAAATAAATTATATATTAAAATAAGGAGAAAAATATCTGCCAATGTAATATATCATGCACATATTAGCTATTGAAGCAATAGCAAAAATCTGTATATCGATTTATGAGGTACAATTAGTGACTCGTGTGTTCAGCGAGAACCATATTACTTATGCCTTAGTATAACCTAATACCAAAAATACATTGAATGCCAATAAAACAAGATACTTCTGGTTTAAAAAATATCAAATAACCTAAGTTATGATAAAAAATATCTAAAAGCAGAAACATTTAAAATTCAAAACAACTGTTCAAACTGTTACAGTGAAACACCATTTCTAATCATCCCTAAATTCCTTATCCTCGTGACGGCAGTGGCTAGCAATTCCCCAACTTAAAGCCCTTACGTCCTCTGTCGGGGTATGATGGACCTAAAAAAGATGATGGCAATATTAGGTACGGTGGAAAGATTTGAAGGCAATATTAGGTACGATGAAGGTCGCTATGAAAAGGTTGTACGACCCAGTTATTACACATGGAAGCACCCATTTCTGTTAACATTGTATGATGTCGATGTCGTAATCAACTGTTTTTTCATTGGAGAGAGAGAGAGAGAGAGAGAGAGAGAGAGAGAGAGAGAGAGAGAGAGAGAGAGAGAGAGAGAGAGTCTTTATATTATAGATGGATTCACACAATAGAAAGAAAAGTAGTCTGTAAAATTATAAAAAGATTTATATTAATTATAACTAGATCATAAGTGTATTTCATGAAATGTCTGAATTGCGGTAGAGAAAGATAAAATCTTCAAAAGATATAGAAAGAAAAGTAGCTGTAAAATTATAAAAAAAATTATATTAATTTTAACTAGATCATAGGTGTATTTCACGAAATGTCTGAATTGTGGTAGAGAAAGATAAAATCTTCAAAAGATACATAGAAAGAGAAAAATTTGTAAAGAGATAAAAGGATTTACATCAATTGTAACCAGATCGTGGGTATGTTTCACGGAATGTTTGAATGATGGTAGTAGCATATGGTTCCTTAACCAGCCTATTCGCCGACTTACTATGGAAGGAAGCTATCACTCAATAAGCTGTTTTAGTTATTTTTTTTTCATAGCTACGTGACATCATCTAAAACGTAGCTTCATAGGGATATTTGACTACAGTGATATTCCCAGAGAATTTACCTTTAGGTCTCCAGAATTCTAACTCCTGGCGCGAATATCCTTAAATTTCTCTCAAGGATATTGCATAATATTAGGGGACGTATTCTTGACACGCCACATAGCACTCTGCACCCCGAATAGCGTTTACGTTTCGAGGGGAAAGTGGCAGAATTAGAGGGGGAGCCGTATCAAGGTTACCCTAGTTCCCATATTACTATTGAGTATCACAACAGCGCCATATCCAAGATGGCGGACATTCATTGTAGCATTGAGCATGGTGCTACAGATACAGTAGCTTCGGGAGGGATACTGTGAAGATCTTTTCTTTAGAAAAGAAGGGTGGGTCCATCTGGATGACAAGGCTATCTCACCCAAAAATAGATTATTCGCTTCGCTCAAAATCCGTTTTTAGGGCTCAACCCATGTCGTCCTGATGGAAGCATACCAGAGTATTAATGTATCTGTGGATTTCCATGAGTGCCTTAACCTTGGGTCAATATTTCTATGGTCATTGGGACCATTTGAGACAAATGACGTTACCGTTATCCGTCATCATCACTAATCATAAACGATGTTAGTGCTTCCTGTCCCTACAGGGAAGACTCATTCTAGACAGTAGAAAAGGGGCCTCAAGGTTAGCATATATTTTATGGACAGAAATAAGTGTACAATGAGTATACAAACAGTCTCATGGTTTGTATATATTGCCAAACCAATATCAGTGTCCATTATATCCATTGTTTGCAAGCATACAATATGAAGTATACTTACATCAGTAAGTCAAAGAACTCTGGCATCTTAAACATGAAACTGTCGAGCGAATTAGGACGCAATTACATTCTAATAGACATTTATTTCTAATAAATGACTAAATGAATTAACAAGTAAAACGCATGTAGCATGATAAAGGAAATATACAAGCGACATACACAGAAATTATTTTTCCCTTTTGAAAGGGAAGAAATGATGAGTGCCACTCTCAGACTGAAGAATAAGTTTTTAAAAAAAAATTTCTTCATAATTTCTGTACCTGTTATATTCTATCAACTCTGTGTACTACGTACATACGGCACTAGTGCTATCTGTATAATTCCACACCTGAGATTTTGAACAGAGTTAGTGCCACCATGGTAACACTCATTTAAAAGGGGATCACACTATAAGTGCTGACACCTTCTCCCTTTAATTGACAGTCCCAATCAATTAACTGTTCATTGCAGAATAAGAGGACAGGCTTTAATACACTACCTGCCGCCATCCCATAATGCTTCAGTTCATGGACCTGCTTAGCATAGTGTTTGTAGAACACCCTGGATTATTTCCATCCACTATATGAGCGAAGACGCTCAAAGTCCATATACTGAAAAAAGTTCAGTGATGAAGCAATTTTTCTCAGATCATGACCTGCAGGAGTACTGTCAACAACTGCTCTGCGAATAAAGTAGGTGAGCTTCGCCCTCAGTTGTTTTAGGGGTAAGTTTGATCAAGAGGTTTCTCCTTTAAAGAGCTGTCCTCCACTGAAGTGTGAAGTTCTACGATGATAGACCTTTAGACTCTCTACAGGACATAGAGAGACATCTTGCGCTTCAGAGGGCAGATTCTCCAGGGACCCCACCTCTTAATGGGTAGCTCGTTCTTAGCGAGAAAGGTTGGATCAGGAAAGAGATTCAGTTCTTCTGCTTCTGTGAACTGAATGTGGCCCTCATCTCTAGATAGGACAACTATTTCACTAACTCTAGCCCCGGAGGCTATAGTGAACAGAAAAATAACCTTTTGGGTTAGATCCTTAAGAGAACAATCTTCATTATTCACAGATGAGGCATAATGTAGGACCTTGTCCAAAGACCATGAGATGGGCTTTGGCGGTGTTGCAGGTCTATGCCTTGCACATGCCTTCGGAATCTTATTAAAGATTTCATTCGCCAGATCCACTTGAAAGGCATATAGAAGAGGTCTAGTCAAGGCTGACTTGCACGTAGTTATCGTGTTGGCTGCCAGACCTTGATTATGAAGGTGGACAAAGAAGGACAGACAGAAGTTCATTGAAATTTCTTTCGGTCCTTTTGCTTTTACAAAAGCAACCCACTTTTTCCAAGATGATTCGTATTGTCTTCTAGTTGACTTAGACTTGTATTCTTCTAAGAATTCTATATTGCCTTCTGAGATCCCAAATATTTCCCTAACCGCTAGGGCAAGAAAATCATGAAATGAAGGGTTTGCGCTCTCTGTGATAAATCGAAGGCAATTAACTTCTGAACCTTCTGAGATAGTCGTGGGTTCAGAACTAGGGCCAGCCTCAGCTTTAGTTCCTTCACTAAAGGGAACAGATTGTTGTTGGGCTACTTGAGAGCCCACAGAGCCACTCCTCCCTGGAAGGATCTCAGCATGTTGAGGACCTTCAGCAGGGGATTGGATGGGATGAACAGGAATTCCTGAGTCCATCCCTTCTATACTAGAGACATGATGTCTGTTATCTCCACTAGAGGATCCTCGTATGGGGCTACATATCGAGGTAGTTTTTTGATGACGCTCGTGACGAAGAGGTCGATCTGGAGCTCGGGGACTTGTTCCCATCTGGGAGAGAATAGGTCTGTGTCTGTGGACCATTCTAACTCTATCGGCTTGAGCCCGAGTAGAACATCCGCTGTCACATTGCGAATCGATTGTTCATGAACTGCTGATAGGTGCCATCCCTTTAGGCAAGGGATGGTTAACGTCACCTAGACTGTATGAAATGTTCTCTATCCTTGTCGGTTCTGACGTCTCATTATCACTTCGATGTCCCAGATAAGCCTGAGGAGGTCTGATCTGCGTGGAGAGAGTTTCTCCACCCATAGCAGAACCAACATGGCCTTGGATAGAAATGACCGAATCCCTTGGACTTGCCTCGGGTAGTTGCAAGGGCACGGTCTTCAATAGGCTTTTGGCCTTTGACCATTGTTAGGGACGTGGTTAAGGAAAGACCGATATCTGTACTTTTAGATCTCTTTGAGCGTTTGATGCGTATCTTCTCCAGACTCTTAACGCATCTTTCAGCTGTGCTCTCAGCACTAGGTCTGTCACTATTGCGAACTGGAGAGAGTTCTGAACTCCTCCCTGTTAGCGTCTTGGAATCCTGACTGATTACCATAGTCTCTTGACCGACCCTGCAATTTCCTTTTACATTCCCAAGGGAAAGGAGAGTTGGTGTGACCACAGGTTTCAATGGTTTTTTAACCATTGAAGTCTTTGAGCTGGAGAGAATCGAGACTTCTTGAAGCTTATCTTACATCCCCCATGTTCCGGGAACCAGATCACTTCCTTGGATGCTCATAGACCAGTCACTTCAGGTGCTGCCCACCCCAGCCTTTCGTCCAGGTACATTGTTGCCTGAACCATTTCTAGGCTTGGTTTTTGCGTGACTGTGTCCGCCAATCCCGGGAAGATGCTTAGGACTGTGTTTAGTCCGACCAGTATCTTTACTAGGACATACGTTATCCTCTGTAACCTGAATCCTAGGTAAGAGGGGAGGGGGTGACTGACTGGAAGCTGCCAATAGACACCTTTCAGGTCTCACAAGACTGCGAGCATTCCTTTTTGAAATAAGGTCCTTATGTTCAGATGGATTAACATTCTGAACTTGCTGTTTTATTTGAACTTGTTGAGTGGCGATAAGTCCAAAATGACTCTGAGTTTTCTTGAGTCCTTCTCGTGAACACCAAACACCTTCTCTGGAATTCCATGGACTATACTTTCCTTGCCATCTGTATGCTCTAGAGCTCTAAGGTATACTCTTCCAGGAGGGTTTTGGAGTGTAGGAAGAATTGAGGAAATGATAGTAGAGGCATGTCTATTTCCCATCCTAGTCCCATCTTGATTAGGCCTTGGACCCAAGGATCGAACGTCCAGCGATCCTGATGGAACCTCCCTCCTACCAGAAGCGTCTCTTTGCTTCGCTTGATCAGAAGGTTTTACACATTCGACCGCTTGCCTATGGCACCGCGGTCATTGCAACTGTGGGATGTTGTTGAACAGCCAGAGAACATTTCTAGACTTTTCCTTCTTCCTTTTAGGTTGGGGACCCACAACTGTGGAAGTTTTTTTCTTAAAAGGATGCCCCACTTTTGGAGAAGTCCTATGTTCTCCGTGGTGGCCTTCTTAATCACCTTTCTAACTACCTCATTTGGAAAGAGGTCTCTACCCCAGATGTTGGAAGATATAAGCTTCCTGGTTTCGTATTTCACTGTTGCGGCAGCAAACACAAACTCTCTACAGGCTCTCCTAGCCTTTAAAAAGGCATAAAGGTCTTTTATTGAGGTGGCCATATGCATTTTGGCCAAAACCATGAGCATGTCCGGGGTACTTTGGTGGGCTGAACACAACTCTATGCAGCTCTGTAGGGATAGGGAAGCTGCAAGCCTCTCCTTTGTCTCTTGTTCCTTACTCAAAAGAAACTCGGATAGTTTAGGGAGATGCTCACTAAACTGTCGTCTAGCGACATCCGTGTCTAGTCTTCCTACTGAAAAGGTTAAGTAGACTTCCTTCCATTCCTTCTCCTGCCTGGGAAAGGCTAGTGACAGAGGCTTGCACTCCTCGAGTGCAGGACATGGTCTACCTGCTTCCACTGCCTTGGCAACAGATTTAAATGCCTTCCACTTAAAGGGGGATGATATTGAAGCAGGAGCAAGAAAGGAAGGGTGTCTGTTACCTAGTGCGAATATTTTCGACACCGAGTAACCCGTCTTTCTCAGGCTACTTGACAAGATAGCCTGTTCCTTATCATGGTCGAGAATCATGACCTCCTACAGTTCCGTTTCTTTTCTTAACGTTGGTTCATGTCTCAGTCGAATGAAGCAATTAGGGAAAGCGTCAAACCTTGGCCAAAACTGGATTTAGTCCAAAGGAACAGCACCCACCTTCTCCGAGGTGTAGAGTTTGCCGTTTAAAATCGGCATAAGCTCCCCAAACCTCCAGGGATTAGTTCTGGAGCATGTCGGAAGGTCTTGGTCTCTGGGTCGTTTGTATGACCCTTGGGAGTGACAAGTGGAGCTTCACAGAGCTCTATCTTGCATTTCGCTCCCTCCTTTTTGTCTTGTTTGCGAAAGTTTTCGATTAGACATTTCATATGGGCCCATAATTGGTCCATTCCGTCTAATAGAGGGGTAGAGGGTGAAGTTGTAGATGTTAATGGCTCTAGAGCCGACACAGACGGAAGCAATTCCGACACGACATTATCCATCTCTTCCCGTGGGGGCTCCCTGCCCTCCGTCCCAAAGGCTATCTGGCCACAGGGAGGTGTGAATCGTGCCTGGGGTACCACTATTTCCTTACTTGCTTTCGGGAATAGTAAGTTACGCATGCTATCATTAGGTAGGTATGGTCCCGGAAAGATTTTCTGCAAGCCTCTCACCCAGTTGCGTAGTTTGTTATGAGCTGCATCCCTAGACTCTATCGACTTGGGATTCTCGTAACCCTCGGACATTAAGGTCCGACATACATTGCAAACTTGAGGGTTCCAATAATGCAGGGATTCGGAAATAATATTGCAGGGGGCATGGAACCTGCATATATTATGACCATAACAACACTTACTCTTGGTATTGCAGAAAACTACAACACATGTCATCTGGAGTTCCTCCAGTAAAGAAAGGGAAGCAGAATGAGTTTACAATTATCTCACTGATAAGTAATATGTAAAAGTCATCTTTTATCTAACATAGCTTAGGATAGTATGCTAGAAAGGGATAGTGGGAGACGCATACTTGTGTTTACCCAGCAAGCAAATGCTGTTACCTCCCCTCAGTATTAACTATAAGGAGATTCCTCTATCAAGGAACTCTAACGAAAGGGTTCTAAACCCTATGGGTAGAGAAGTGTATAAGTCACTGCCCCTTTTTATTCTTAACGCTGTGGGGTAGGGATGACTGATTTCTAATCAAAGTATTGAAGGAATTCTATTCTTTCAATATAGGAACGGTCCCAGCAGAAGCCCGCACGAGGGTACCCAAAATATGTTAGAAACTAACTACTGTATAATCATACTATAGTATATACTACATTGCAAAATACTGACTACTGTATAATTATATATAATGTAGTTCAGCCATTGTGCTGCCATTGTGGCAAGCATCTGACGGCACGGTCCAGCCGACATGACGCCGACTGGACTAGGAAATATAAAAGACATAATGTATATTTGTGTATCCTACCCAGCCCATTTGCTGTGACCTCCCTTGCAATATTAAATCATAGAGTTTCCTGATCAGGGAAACTCAAGGATAAGGGTTCTAACCTTTTAGGGTTAGAAGTGTAATACCACCAGCCCTGTAAAATATTTAATATTATAGGGTAATATGAAAACTGATTTCTAATCAGAATATTGAAGAAATTCTATTCTTTCAATATAGGATTGGTATCAGCAAACACCCGAGCAAGGATACCCAAGATATATTGGAAAATAACTACTAGTATAATATATACAATAATTTTTCTATCTGCAGTATATCCTATACTGCAAATATACTGAGTACCTGTATAAACATATACTGTAATTCAGCCGGCATATAGCCGGCATAGCTAGTCCCTGCCAGCACAGCCAGCATGCTAGCTAAAAGAGAGAGAGACAACATGGAGTGAAGGCTGCCTTATTACTGTGTAAGCATACACTAATTAAGGATGTAAAAGTCTAATCTACTGCCTTTCTCCAGAAAGAAGGTTCAAATGGAAGGGGAGAATGTAACATTCAGGCTTCCATCCAGCCACAAGTACCATCGCTGGCAAGGTCCAGTCGGCATGTAGCCGCCAGGCTAGTGCCCGGCAGCACTGGTAAAGTCGGCGTACTGCCGGCTGAGTCAGCACCTATCTGTGTCGGTCTGGCCTGCGGTAGTACCCCGGCAACAGAACTTGTGGCCAGCAGTCCAGGGGAAGACTGAAGAACCTTGGTGACAGAAGGTATTTCCCATCAACAGTCATCATGGCTGCCAACAGCCGCCAATCGCCGGCAGCCGTCATGGCTGCCGACAGATGACATGGCTACCAGCAGCTTGCATAGCCGCCAGCAGCCATCATAGCCGCCGACAGTTTGTATAAAACACATGGCCGCCGTCAGCCAACATGTCCGCCGGCAGTTGTCATGGCTGCCAGCAGCTGGCATAGCCGCAGGCAGCTGGACAACGACTGCAGAGAAGGAGTCTGGCCGGCACCCGCAACCCACCGGCAACGGTGAGGTTGCAGGATGAGGGCTCAAAGAAAGACAATGGCTCGGCCATCACAAAAGAGCAGAGGGGGGAGGGAAAAGGGTCCTGTATGAGGTGTGGAAGGAACCGGCAAGGTTGCTGGTCCTACACACCCTTAAGAAACTCAGTATCGGCGCCATCCTAGGCGGCAGGAGAATTCTATTCTCCAACCTAGGGTCTGCCAATACAGTTAAGGGGACGGCAGCAGTGCCGCCTCCTCTCAACAAGGGAGAAACAGAGATCCAGTGCCGGCGCCATCCTAGGCCTCAGAAGAATACTACTCTTCAGCCTAGGGTCTGTGAGCACAGGACTAGTCTCCTAGACCACAGGGAGAAGGTGGCGGCATCATACAACCACTTCAAGTGCGGCCTAGGGAGGGCTAGCCTCCTATGTCGGCAGCCTAGCCGGCAGGGGAATGACTATTCACCCTGCTGGCTGACTGTCAGCACAAGACTAAATACTCTGAGGTTCTGACCGAATCCCAAAACTTGTCATCTGCAGTTAAGGGACGAGACAAAAAACCCTAGGCTAGTCATGCCAGAATGAAAACTCGAGGCACGACCCACTAGGATTGTAGCCTAAGGCTATACTCAGAGGGAAAGAGAGATTACCCTTAAATCTCTACAAGAGACGAGTATCAGTTATATAATAATTCTAGGAGATATCAATCTACAATGAATTGATAAACCAATACACGAGGGTAACCGGGGAAATGTCGAAAGTATACTATGTCGCCTAGGTTAGGTTACCTAGTGTGACGGGCCGAGAGAAGGTTGTGACTCAAAGACAGGAAGCAATCAACTGAGTAACTTTATTAAAGAACACTCTCCTTTATATACAAAACCTGAAGGCAACAGGAAATTTCATGTTCGAGAAAAAGACAATGTTACAGAGGAAAAAAGCAGACATGTTTATTCTGGTTCTTTTTAGTGCGAGGGAAGAGCGCAGATACAAGCATAATATATACAAAATAATTTATGTACGATCATGTGACACACAGATGGTACATGGCTCCCCCCCCCTAAAAATGACATACTGTACATGTTAAATAGGGGGCCCTGATCTAGAGAGGCGAACTGTAGGTGGGTCATCTGGCAGAAGATAAGCAGGTTTTAGACGATCAATGGAAACCCAGTCTTCTTTGCCACGAATGTTTAGTAGGAATGCTTTCGGACTGCATCGGATCACAAGGAAAGGGCCCGTGTAAGGGGGCGTTAGCGGTGGCTTACTAGTGTCGTTGCGAAGGAAGACCAGCGTTGCAGAGTGCAAGTCTGTTGGTATGTGATGCTTCGCTGGGGGCTTGTAAGTCTGGCGGCATGGAGTAAATTTTCCCACGACGTGACATATGCGCTGGAGATCGTCGGAGGAGGTTGTAGAAGGAAAAAATTTGGCAGGGACACCAACGGGTTGCCATACACCATTTCAGCTGCCGAGACATCGAGGGCGTCTTTATGAGTGGTCCTTAGTCCCAGGAGGACCCAGGGAAGCTGAGTATACCAGTTGCAATCCTTGCAGCGGGAAATCAAAGCTGCTTTGAGGGTGCGATGAAAACGTTCAACCATTCCATTGGCAGCGGGGTTGTAGGCCGTTGTCTGATGTAGGGTGATGCCCAGGAGATTCGCTAATGATGTCCACAATTGAGAGGTGAAAGTGGTTCCCCTGTCAGAAGTAATATGTTCAGGGATACCAAATCTTGCAATCCATCCAGAAAATAAGGCAGATGTACATGAGACGGACGTTGCAGTTTCCATGGGAATAGCTTCAGGCCAACGAGTGGAGCAGTCGGTGACGGTAAACAAGTAACGATGTCCTTGTGATGTGGGTAGGGGGCCTACAACGTCGACGTGAATGTGTGCGAAACGACGCTGAGGTTGAAGAAAGGTGCCCACTCCTGAATCCGTGTGTTAGTGTACTTTGGAAGTTTGGCAAGAAGTACAGGCGCGGACCCAATCCTTAGCATCCTTAGAAATGCCGTGCCAAATGAACTTTGCCTTCAGCAGCTGTGCAGTAGAACGGCACGAGGTATGTGAAAGGCCGTAAATGAAATCAAACACCTGTCGGCGCATGGGAGCAGGAATCCAAGGTTGCGGTCTACCAGTACTGACGTCACAGAGGAGGGTGGTGTTGGAGTCTTCGAGGGGGAAGTCTTCCCAACGGAGGGACGTGCAGGATGTCCTACATGCTTGATACTCTGGATCCTGTCGTTGGGCTTCAGCCAGGCCGTTGTAATCCAATCCCAGTTGAACGACAGCCAACGTGTTTCTTGACAGGGCATCGGCAACGGGATTCATTTTCCCAGGGACGTATTGAAGGGTGCAATTGTATTCACCCACGACGGAGAGATGTCGGCGTTGCCGGGCAGACCAGGCATCAAACTGTCGAGTAAAGGCGTGTACCAGAGGCATGTGGTCTGTGCGAATGACGAAGGGCGTACCTTCTAAGAAATGGCGAAAGTGGCGGACAGCCAAGTGCACCACCAGCAATTCTCGATCGAAGGTAGAATAACCCGATTCTGCCTTGGACAGTTTTCTGCTGAAGAAGGCCAAGGGGCGGGGCCAGCCGTTAACCACCTGCTCGAGTACTGCACCAATAGCGACGTCGCTGGCATCGGTGGAGAGAAGGAGAGGGGCATGTGGGATAGGAAAAGTGAGAGCCGCAACAGTTGATAGGGCCTTCTTTGCATTGCAGAAGGCTGCTTCTTGAAGGGGACCCCACTTCAGGTCCTTTGGCTTGCCCTTGAGGGAAGCATAGAGGGGAGCAAGAGTGGTGGCAATGGCTGGCAGAAAACGGTGATAATAGTTTATCATGCCCAAGAATTCCTGCAGAGCTTTGACGGTCGAGGGCGCGGGGAAGTTCTGAACGGCTGCTACCTTCTCAGGGAGGGGAATGGCGCCAAAGGTAAACTTGTCGTACCGGACTACAAGGCCGTTTTGTTGCAGGCGGTCGAGCACGATGCGCAGGTGACGGAGGTGTTCCTCTTTTGAGGAGGAGAACACAAGTATGTCGTCCACATAACATACACAGAAAGGGAGGTCCCCTAAGATGCCATCCATGAGACGTTGAAACGTGGCCCCAGCATTACGAAGGCCAAAACAGGAGTAATTGAAGGTGTATGTACTAAACGGAGGGGTGATGGCGGTCTTGGGGATGTCTTCTGGGTTCATAGGCACCTGATAATACCCCTTCAGGAGATCGAGCATAGAGAAAACCTTCACTTTGTGCAGGTAGGAGGTCACGTCAGTAATGTTTGGGAAGGGGAAGTGATCCGGTTCTGTTTGCATGTTCAGACACCTGTAATCCCCGCACGGACGGAGGGAGCCGTCTTTCTTCAGAACTATGTGTAAGGGTGACGACCATGGGATGGAGGCCTTTTGGCAAAGGCCCATTTCCTCCATTTCGGTGAACGTCTGTTTGGGGGCTGCCAATCGTTCCGGTGCCAGACGTCTGAATTTTGCGAAGACTGGGGGTCCCGTCGTCTTGATATGGTGATAAATACCGTGCTTGGCAGAAACCGTGGGCGTTTGGCGAAGTTCTGGACGGAAAACGTCTGGGTACGCCGTGAGGAGGTGGGCGTAGGCATCCGTGGGTGCGCTGATGTGGAGAGTGAGGTTAGAGGGGGCGGGTTGAAGAGGTGTCGACAAGTACGAGTCTGCGTTGACCAATCGTCGGTGGGGGACATCGACCAGAAGGTGGAAATGAGAGAGGATATCCGCACCGAGGATTGGCAATGTGACGTCAGCAACGAGAAACTTCCAATTGAATTTACCGTTTCCGAACGATAATGTGAGGTTCTCGTAACCGTAGGTGGGTATCGCAGATCCATTGGCAGCTACCAAGCAGACGTCTACAGATGTAGACAGACTACGTCGTGTCTTGAAGAGTTTCCTTGGCAAAAGAGAACGACAAGCACCCGTGTCTACCAAAAATCGCACGCCCGTTCCTGCATCATGTAAAAAGAAAAGATAAGAAACACGGGAGGCCACCGCCACGAGCGATGGCCTACTTACACGTTTTTTGGCCACTGACAATCCTCGGTACATATCTTCGTGGTTGCCCCGAATCTGAAGTGGTAGTAGCAAAACTGAAGCGGATGGGAGGTAGTAAGTTGCTGTAGAAGTCGTTTGTTGGGGCGCGAGCGATTGGTGGGTGGTGGGCGGCTTTGTCGCTGCTTCGGCACGTCACGGGGTATGCATGTATGTCCTACGGCATTCATGTCAGCTTCGGTTGACGTTGAATAGGCATCCTCTTCGTCAGGGGTGGAGGCGTTGATGGAGGTCTTGAAGTGGCTGTCCATAAGGGCGTCGGCTTTGGTCATCAAGTCCTTTATGGGTAAACTATCGACATCGGGTATTGCAGCGCGTATAGGTCCGGGTAAACGGCATATCCAAAGGGCAAGAAGTAGGTTCACCTCACGAGGAGAGCCGTCTGCGGCAGGTTGAAGGCTAGCGATACTGGTCATTTCCCTGAGGGCAAGCGAAGCCCTTTGGTCCCCCAACGGTTGTTGCGAGAGCTGAAAAAGCTTTGCTATACGGGCGGCTGGCGATGGCGAGTACTGCTGCAGAAGGTATGTTTTGAGGGCATCATACGCTATTGGGGTGTCTCCTTGTTCACAAAGCCAGTTGGATATTTCTGGGAAGGTGTCCTCGGGTATCGCCGCAAGAACATAATCTGCTTTGGTGGTTGAACGAGTTACGCCCTTGATGCGAAACTGGACTTCTGCGCGCTGAAACTAAGCAACTTCCGTAGAGTCCGCCATAGTACCAACGATGGAGGGGCGAGGGGGGAGGGGGTGGAAGGCGGTGGGAGCGAGTCGATTTCCGGGGTCACCAATGTGACGGGCCGAGAGAATGTTGTGACTCAAAGGCAGGAAGCAATCAACTGAGTAACTTTATTAAAGAACACTCCTTTATATACAAAACCTCAAGGCAACAGGAAATTTCATGTTCGAGAAAAAGACAATGTTACAGAGGAAAAACGTAGACATGTTTATTCTGGTTCTTTTCAGTGCGAGGGAAGAGCGCAGATACAAGCATAATATATACAAAATAATTTATGTACGATCGTGTGACACATGGTTGGTACACTAGGCAAGACAAGATCTCGGTTACCTAAATCACCGAAACTCTGACATATACGATCGACATAGAAAAAGGAAAATTATGCATATAAATATCTTTACAAGTATAAATTGCCTAAATAGCTTTCATAATTAAATTATTAATGCTATTTTAACCGGGAATATCGTTCTACTAAACAAAGAACACATGCCTAACGAAAGACAGCGCCCATGGCGCCTCCGGTAACAGGCCTAGCTCCTAATCACAATAAATTACTCTAATTTCACTGAGACAGGAGCTAAATTACACACATTGTAAAGAATCAATACTCAACTTTCCAGAGGCGAAAGAAGCTGGAGATTGCATAATAATCCTTGAAAATCGATTGAAAATGTCAGATCAACAGGGAACACCACCGTGCGAAATCGCTACAGAATTAGGAATGTCCGCCATCTTGGATATGGCGCTGTTGTGATACTCAATAGTAGTATGGGAACTAGGGCAACCTTGATATGGCTCCCCTTCTAATTCTGCCACTTTCCCCCTCGAAGCGTAAACGCTGTTCGGGGTGCAGATTGCTATGTGGCGTGTCAAGAATATGTCCCCTGATATTATGCGATATCCTAGAGAGAAATGTAAGGATATTCGCGCCAGGAATTAGAATTCTGGAGACCTAAAGGTAAATTCTCTGGGAATATCACTGTAGTCAAATATCCCTAGGAAGCTACTGTTAGGAACCTTCCATTAGGACGACATGGCTTGAGTCTAAAAATAATCCTTAGAATTGGTTCTCAAATTTAGGGGTTGACACACAATCGGTTGACTTAAACTTCTTTTTTTTATCATCTCTAGAAAACATTAGTTTAATTATCTACTGCTATCATTTACTGAAAAAAAAAACCCACACATATTGGAAGTTGAACAATCATAACTAAAAAAAAAAAAAAAAAAAGTGAAGGAAATAAAACTAAAAGAAAACTAAACAAATATATTGCTGTGGATTATGAAAAAAATGAAAATAAATCATTTTAGTAGACGTGGAAAAAGTGAAATCCTAGCTACTGTAAGTATTGTGGCTAACGAAGAATTTTCAGCATTGTGCCTGGGAATGAGAATGAAATTGTAATTGCCCTTTTAAACAATTAATGGAAGACTTTTATTTCTTTTGGAGGCAGATTAAAGAGGGAGGGAAAGATCTTTAGAACCGTAGGAAGTATGTTATTGATAGATAGTAAATATCAATTTGCGGACAGTAATCGTTTAAAACTGTTGGAAACGTAGAACTATTTCACTGAGGTTACTGTAGAATCAAATTATCCTTAAAGAGCTTGCCAGATATTTAATGAAAGACTTTGCAAATTGCTAACGCGTTAAGAATTTGCTACATTGAAGATGATTAATGAATTTGTTTGTAATTTTTCATCCTATTTTCAAAGATATGGTTTCTTTAGTCATTACCTTTCAATACACAGCATTTCATACCAAAGTATAATCTATTTTACGAATACAGTAATCTTTTGGATAAGATCGGGGAAAATAAAAGCCTTTTTGAAAAGGGAAACTGGCAACGGACTCTAATGGCAGTGAACGGGGAAACGAAATAAATTTCTACTTTTAGTGTGTGGTGGATTACTGGTCTCTTGAGACGAATGAATTGTAAAAATACAAAATCCGTATTTCGAGGTAGTAGTTTGA
>NC_090729.1:3376319-3393647 GCF_036898095.1 Palaemon carinicauda
ACATGACTTGTCATCATCACCCGACTAAAGCCAGGTCACTGTGCTGACTATCCCCGAAACATAAAGAGTCGAACGAAAATTTCTGGGTACATTTCCCTAGGCCAGGCGTCAAAATATGAGCCAGCGAAAATGGAAACACTGCCAAATAAATCGTATTACTGTGTAATCCATTTGGCTTTGTAGGAAGTTTGGGACATGCACACGATTTTCAAAAGCTTAATGAATATTCTATTAGGGAAACTACAAAGGCATGATAACAAAATTGACTTCGTTGGTTGTTTATGTACAGTCGGCGTCAAAACTGATGCAATAAATTGCAAAATTCATTGTACGTAGTTCGTTAGAAAAACGTGGTGTTTTGCTAGTTCGTATATTTCAGTCCAATTATTGTCAATTTCTTGAACTGATAATAAGTATCAGTGATGAACTGTAGCACCACATGAGGTATTTCCCTATTGAATGGTCAATGTTAGTTCAATAATTGTTTATTAAAAGGGAAAAAAAAAACAAAAAATTCCCCCGTAGAAATATATGCGGTCCTCAATCTGTTATATCGAGCGTTCACCATTCAGTAGCAGAAGGAACCACAGAGTGCATGACCATTGGCGTATGTGATTGTAAATTACTTTTAGAGCACTATCGAAACCTATTACGATTCCTTTTTATACAGCATAAAGAAATTGAGCATCTGATTAAATATAAATAATACTCCAGTTGGTGTGAGAAAAAAATTCCAAATCGAAGTTGTATCTGCGTTTGACTAAATTTAAGAAAATCTAATACTTGAGCTATGCCAGAGTGCCAGAGTCGCCGCAACTGCCCCCCCCCCCACACAAGCATATATATATATATATATATATATATATATATATATATATATATATATATATATATATATATATATATATATATATATATATATATGTTTGTGTGTGTGTGTGTGTCAAAATCACAGGGAAACGTGATGGTCAGATGCAAAAGAACCACGGGGAAAATAAAAAGAGATAATAGTCAGGACTTAATCTTATATTTTCTATTTCCATTTTCCCTGTGGTTATTTTGCATATATATATATATATATATATATATATATATATATATATATATATATATATATATTATGAAATGTACACCTCTTTACGTAACTAACCTACTGATACGCGAGAGTAAGATTCAATGATAAAACGTATTCCTATTAAACAAGTTTATAGATTGTGGTAAACCAAACACTGATTTATAAAGCTCATGATAATGAAACCTAATTAATGGCAAACCATGTTTAGGCTATAACCATCTAGATATTCAAACTACTCAATTTATTAAATAACAAGCTGGAAGTTATATTTTCTTGATTATTGAAATAGGCCTAACCATTTAGTTAAACGTGCATATAACTTGGATTTCATTTTTTTTTCACTCCAACTTGTCTTATTTATGTTTCATTTAGTTAAACGCTAATTTGTTTTTGTTCCTTATCTAACGCTATAAAAGTGGAGAGTTACTTTATAAAATTAATCACATTATCCCTTGCTCATGCATTTGAGCCTACTGCCATGAATGGTGAGCATTGATATCAAGTTGCCACATATGTTTCTACGAAGAATATTTTTTAAATAAACAATTATTGCAACTAACATTGACCAATAGACTAACCAGATAAATGTCTTCTGTTGTTCTACAGATACTTATTATCAGATAAAAAGAATGACAATAATTTCAATAAAATATAATAACTGGAAACTCTATGGATAACTTTCTGACAAAACGTTCTTCTCTCTAAAGATTACTGTGTTTGTCCGAAGGCTGTGACTAAGGCTGATTCTGGGGAACTGGGGTCATGGCCTCTGCCCTAGTAGCACTAACTGGCGATGAGGATATTAAGTCAAATTCCCACACTAGTAGGCCATGACTGGTAATTTATTAATTGGGTAAATAGTGTTACGTTTGTGTCGTTGGTTGAAACCGAAACAAAAACCGAAGTAGAGCCAGAACCACCAACACACCCAACTTCTCTGTTGAATTTAAGTGCTTTCATGGTTGATAATGTTACGAAGATTTCTCCTTTATATTCTATTGATACTTGCATGGTTTTATGAATCCTCTCTAAAATAATTGGTAATACAGTAATATATTAATTTTTGTTTCCACACAGCTTGAAATATACATAGGTAAGATTGGTTATACTGCGTTGAACAAAAATTTCAAAACTGTTTCCTTTCTATAGTTTGAAGTAATTACTATTCTTTGAAATAATTAATGATATATTATTTTTCATTAGTATTCTTATAAATATCATAGATAGGATATCTGTGCATTATATGTTAGCTTTATTTTGCTTGAGAGCTTTCAATGTAAGGAAAAAATAAGTATTTGAGATACGCATTGTAGTTGCCAGTTAGTGAATTTCGAACGAAATCCTCTGAAATTTGTTGCATCAGTTTCGAACGCCGACTGTGCGAGGATTATTTTATATTTAATACTACGGAAATGTTCATGAATAAAAATTTTCAATAGAGTTAACAATATAAAAAATAGAGTATCATAAATATTTCTATTTACTTACGAAAAACCCGTAATAACATAAGATAAATTAAATAAAACGGTCAAATGGGAAAGATTATATAAGCAAATGGAAAAAGAATTTGCCGAGGACACGATTAAATTTGTAAAATGGTCAGATGTACTTGTGATGGATATGTGACAAGCCGAGAGAGGGTTGTGAACTCAAAGGCAGGATGCAATCAACTGAGTTATATTGTTATAGAACACTCTCCTTTATATACAAAACCTCAAGGCAACAGGACATAACATCTTAACAAGACAGACAATGTTACGGAGGAAACAGCAGACATGAATTTTCATGTTCGTTTAGTGCGAGGGAAGAGCGAAGATACAAGCATAATATATGCAAAAGGAATTATGTACAATTGTGTGACACACGGTTGGTACATGGCTCCCCCCCTAAAAATTACTTACTGTATATGTTAAATAGGGCGCCCTGATCTGGAGAGGCGAACTGTAGGCGGGTCATCTGGCAGAAGATAAGCAGGTTTTAGAGTTTAGACGATCAATGGAGACCCAGTCTTCTTTGCCCCGAATGTTTAGTAGGAATGCTTTCGGACTGCGTCGGATCACAAGGAAAGGGCCCGTGTAAGGGGGCGTTAGTGGTGGCTTGCTAGCGTCGTTGCGCAGGAAGACGTGCGTTGCAGAGTGCAAGTCCGTTGGTATGTGATGCTTCGCTGGGGGCTTGTAAGTCTGGCGGCACGGAGTAAATTTTCCCACGACGTGACGTATGCGCTGGAGATCGTCGGAGGAGGTTGTAGAAGGAAAAAATTCGGCAGGGACGACCAACGGGTCGCCATACACCATTTCAGCTGCCGAGACGTCAAAGGCGTCTTTAGGAGTGGTCCTTAGTCCCAGGAGGACCCAGGGAAGCTGAGTAAACCAGTTGCAATCCTTGCAGCGGGACATCAAAGCTGCTTTGAGGGTGCGATGAAAACGTTCAACCATTCCAATGGCAGCGGGGTTGTAGGCCGTTGTCTGATGTAGGGTGATGCCCAGGAGATTCGCAAATGACGTCCACAATTGAGAGGTGAAAGTGGTTCCCCTGTCAGAAGTAATATGCTCAGGGATACCGAATCTTGAAATCCATCCAGAGAGTAAGGCAGATGTACATGAGGCGGACGTTGCAGTTTCCATGGGAATGGCTTCAGGCCAACGAGTGGAGCGGTCGATGACGGTAAACAGGTAACGATGTCCTTGTGATGTGGGTAGGGGGCCTACAACGTTGACGTGAATGTGTGCGAAACGACGCTGAGGTTGAGGAAAGGTGCCCACTCCTGAATCCGTGTGTCGATGTACTTTGGAAGTTTGGCAAGAAGTACAGGCGCGGACCCAATCCTTAGCATCCTTAGAAATGCCGTGCCAAATGAACTTTGCCTTCAGCAGCTGTGCAGTAGAACGGCACGAGGGATGTGAAAGGCCGTGAATGAAATCAAACACCTGTCGGGGCATGGGAGCGGGCATGGGAGCAGGAATCCAAGGTCGCGGTCTACCAGTACTGACGTCACAGAGGAGGGTGGTGTTGGAGTCTTTGAGGGGAAAATCTTCTCAACGGAGGGACGTGCAGGATGTCCTACAAGCTTGATACTCTGGATCCTGTCGTTGGGCTTCAGCCAGGGTGTTGTAATCCAATCCCAGTTGAACGGCAGCCAACGTGTCTCTTGACAGGGCATCGGCAACAGGATTCATTTTCCCAGGGACGTATTGGAGGGTGCAATTGTATTCAGCCACGGCGGAGAGATGTCGGCGTTGACGGGCGGACCAGGCGTCAGACTGTCGAGTGAAGGCGTGCACCAGAGGCATGTGGTCTGTGCGTACCTTCTAAGAAATGGCGAAAGTGACGGACAGCCAAGTGCACCGCCAGCTATTCTCGATCGAAGGTAGAATAACCCGATTCTGCCTTGGACAGTTTTCTGCTGAAGAAGGCCAATGGGCGGGGCGAGCCTTTGACCACCTGCTCGAGTACTGCACCAATAGGGACGTCGCTGGCATCGGTGGAGAGAAGGAGAGGGGCGTGTAGGATAGGAAAAGTGAGAGCCGCAGCAGTTGATAGGGCCTTCATAGCATTGCAGAAGGCTGCTTCTTGAAGGGGACCCCACTTCAGGTCCTTTGGCTTGCCCTTGAGGGAGGCGTAGAGGGGAGCAAGAGTGGCGGCAATGGCTGGCAGAAAACGGTGATAATAGTTGATCATGCCCAAGAATTCCTGCAGAGCTTTGACGGTCGAGGGCGCGTGGAAATTCTGAACGGCTGCTACCTTCTCAGGGAGGGGATGGACTCCTTCAGGAGTGATGTGGTGCCCTAAGAACGACACTTCGTTGGCGCCAAAGGTACACTTGTCGTACCGGACTACAAGGCCGTTTTGTTGCAGGCCGTCGAGCACGATGCGCAGGTGACGGAGGTGTTCCTCTTTTGAGGAGGAGAACACAAGTATGTCGTCCACATAACATACACAGAAAGGGAGGTCCCCTAAGATGCCATCCATGAGACGTTGAAACGTTGCCCCAGCATTACGAAGGCCAAAACAGGAGAAATTGAAGGTGTATGTGCCAAACGGAGTGGTGATGGCGGTCTTGGGGATGTCTTCTGGGTTCATAGGCACCTGATAATACCCCTTCAGGAGGTCGAGCGTAGAGAAAACCTTCGCTTTGTGCAGGTAGGAGGTCACATCGGCAATGTTTGGGAGGGGGTAGTGATCCGGTTCTGTTTGCATGTTCAGGCGCCTGTAATCCCCGCACGGACGGAGGGAGCCGTCTTTCTTCAGAACGATGTGTAAGGGTGACGACCATGGGCTGGAGGCCTTTTGGCAAAGGCCCATTTCCTCCATTTCGGCGAACGTCTGTTTGGCGGCTGCCAATCGTTCCGGTGCCAGACGTCTGAATTTTGCGAAGACTGGGGGTCCCGTCGTCTTGATATGGTGATAAATACCGTGCTTGGCAGGAACCGTGGGCGTTTGGCGAAGTTCTGGACGGAAAACTTCCCGGTACGACGTGAGGAGGTGGGCGTAGGCGTCCGTGGGTGCGCTGATGTGGAGAACGAGGTTAGAGGGGGCGGGTTGAAGAGGTGTCGACAAGTACGAGTCTGCGTTGACCAATCGTCGGTGGGCGACATCGACCAGAAGGTGGAAATGAGAGAGGAAATCCGCACCGAGGATTGGCAATGTGACGTCAGCAACGAGAAACATCCAATTGAATTTACCGTTTCCGAACGATAATGTGAGGTTCTCGTAACCGTAGGTGGGTATCGCAGATCCGTTGGCAGCTACCAAGCGAACGTCGGCAGATGTAGACAGACTACGTCGTGCCTTGAAGAGTTTCCTTGGCAAAAGAGAACGACAAGCACCCGTGTCTACCAAAAATCGCACGCCCGTTCCTGCATCCTGTGCAAAGAAAAGATTAGAACCATGGGAGGCCACCGCCACAAGCGATGGCCTACTTGCACGTTTTTTGGCCACTGACAATCCTTGGCGCATTTCTTCGCAGTTGCCCCGAATCTGAAGTGGTAGTAGCAAAACTGCGGCGGATGGGAGGTAGTAAGTGGCTGTAGAAGTCGTTCGTTGGGGCGCGAACGATTGGTGGGTGGTGGGCGGATTTGTCGCCGCTTCGGCACGTCACGGGGTAGGCGTGTATGTCCTATGGCATTCATGTCAGCTTCGGTTGACGTTGAATAGGCATCCTCGTCGTCAGGGGTGGAGGCGTTGATGGAGGTCTTGAAGTGGCTGTCCATAAGGGCGTCGGCTTTGGTCATCAAGTCCTTTATGGGTAAACTATCGACATCGGGTATGGCAGCGCGTACAGATTCGGGTAAACGGCGTATCCAAAGGGCACGAAGTAGGTTCGCCTCACGAGGAGAGCCGTCTGCGGCAGGTTGAAGGCGAGTGATACTGGTCATTTCCCTGAGGGCAAGCGAAGTCCTTTGGTCCCCCAACGGTTGTTGCGAGAGCTGAAAAAGCTTTGCTATACGGGCGGCTGGCGACGGCGAGTACTGCTGCAGAAGGTATGTTTTGAGGGCGTCATACGCTATTGGGGTGTCTCCTTGTTCACAAAGCCAGTCAGATATTTCTGGGAAGGTGTTCTCGGGTATCGCCGCGAGAACATAATCCGCTTTGGTGGTTGAGCGAGTCACGCCCCTGATACGAAAGTGGACTTCCGCGCTTTGAAACCAAGCAAACGCTTCTCCGCTGGCGAACGGTGAAAGTTTCAATGGGGCGGCCGCAGCGCCAACTGCTGTAGTAGAGTCCGTCTCCGTCATAGTACCAACGATGGAGGGGCGAGGGAGGTGGGGGTGGAAGGCAGTGGGAGCGAGTCGACTTCCGGGGTCACCAATATGATGAGCCGAGAGAGGGTTGTGAACTCAAAGGCAGGATGCAATCAACTGAGTTATATTGTTATAGAACACTCTCCTTTATATACAAAACCTCAAGGCAACAGGACATAACAAGTTAACAAGACAGACAATGTTACAGAGGAAACAGCAGACATGAATTTTCATGTTCGTTTAGTGCGAGGGAATAGCGAAGATACAAGCATAATATATGCGAAAGGAATTATGTACAATTATGTGACACACGGTTGGTACAGATAATTAAAATTCACATAAAAAGTTATATACAAATAAAAATTCATATAATCAGATAATTAAATATTACAATTTCAACATCTAGTTAATCTGATTCTCCCTTTGTAATAACTAAGTTTTGAAACTCATACAGTGTATATATATATATATATATATATATATATATATATATATATATATATATATATATATATATGTATAAATATATATATCTATATTTATATATGTGTATATATATATATATATATATATATATATATATATATATATATATATATATATATATACATATAGATATAAATATATGTGTATATATATACATATATATATATATATATATATATATATATATACAATATATATATATGAGAGAGAGAGAGAGAGAGAGAGAGTATATATATATATATATATATATATACAATATATATATATATATGAGAGAGAGAGAGAGAGAGAGAGAGAGAGAGAGAGAGAGAGAGAGAGAGAGAGAGAGAGAGAGAGAGAGTTCATATACAATAATTCTATCAAAAACTTTCGTGGTTTTCATGTACTCAAATAACACACAAGTACCATTTAATATGGAATTTGCTCTGCCAAAACATCACAAGCCAATAAAGAAATTCTCTTTATGATAAGTAATTACTGGTATGGTCTTAATGTTTATTTTTATTGCTATTCGACGATAAGGTTCGAATACTTGGTCGGGCAAAAGTAATTATCGTAAAAGTAATTTTCCTATCGGTCTGTGATACCATAAATGAGGGATTTGTGGCTATATGAGTATGTATATATATATATATATATATATATATATATATATATGTATATATATATATATATATATATATATATATATGTGTGTGTGTGTGTGTGTGTGTGTGTGTGTGTATATATATATATATAACGGATTTTGAGCGAAGCGAAAAATCTATTTTTGGGTGAGATGGCCATGTCGTCCTGATGGAAGTTCCTATTGGGTAGCTTCCTAGGGTATATTACAACTACGGCGATATTCCCAGAGAATTTACCTTAAGGTACCAGAATTCTAACTCCTGGAGCGAATATCCCTCGTGAAAGGGATATCGCGACATATCAGAGGACGTATTCTTGACACGCCACATGGCAATCTGCACCCCGAACAGAGATTACGTATCGCAGGGGTTAATTGGCAAGAAACGAAATTGGGAAAGAGAAAGGGGGAGCCGCTCCCAAGGCTCCTTATCTCCCGTTTCGTAAGCGTGCCTGGCGCCAATCCTGGTGCCATCTGTATTCCTTGTAGCGTACACGAGGTGCTACAGATACTGTATGTAGGGAGGGGTCCTACAGCCCTTTCTTAGAAAGGGAAGGGCGGGTCCATCAGGACGACATGGCCATCTCACCCAAAAATAGATTTTTCGCTTCGCTCAAAATCCGTTTTTTGGGCTCAAGCCATGTCGTCCTGATGGAAGTATACCAGAGCATTACTGTATCTGTGGATTCTCAGAACGTGCCGTACTCCCCGGAGGTAATTTTTCCCCGCTCGACTAGACCTAGAGACCTAAGATGTTACCGTTATACATCTTTTCAACTAACTATAAACCATGTTAGAGCTTCCTGCCCCCTACAGGGAAGAGTCCTACTAGACTCTGGAAAAGTCTGGAAGAGTACATATACCTATGTATGAATACCCGGCAAGCTAATATAGTGGTCTCACCCTATATTAAGTAAAGCATAGTTTGTAAAGAACCCCTGCGTCAATATGAAATATCGACCAGTTCTCCGCACAATACTTGTATTGGACAAAGGTTTATATCCGCATAGGAAGAAACTTGTAAAACCGCCACCGTCCCTATATGGGACGGAGTTCTCCCGTTAAGGGAAAGCATAAACCAATGCAGCATAGCTTGCATAAAGGAACAATTCTATTAGAATTATCCCAGATAAGGTACATAGAATGAATGCTCAATTATACCAATAAATTGACACAGGTGAAGGAGACGCAAGGTTCTCAAGAACAAGTTTATTGACAGACAATAAATAGACAGGTTAACAACAATTATATATATATATATATATATATATATATATATATATATATATATATATATATATATATATATATATATATATAAGGAGAGGATAACCCAAAACTTTAAGCAAAAGTATGATAGTAAACAGAACTTGTTTATCTGAAAGAGAAAAAACATTAATGCCACTTTTAAGATACCGAGGTATCAAAGTCATAAAAGTCTGTATTACAAATCAATCACATTAGCGTTAGAAGCGCTTGGCACACATGTCTGCACTTATGCTAGGTTCACCTTTGGAAATGGAACAGTCTATGTGGGCAACTCAGTGCCCTCACTTAGTTTGTAGTACAGTATGTAACTACACACTCACCCTGGAATTAATCGTCCCAATTAAAACCACTGTTCCTCGCAGAGTTAAACAGTAGGGTTAACGATGCGACCCACTGCTACCACAGATCTCTTTAGTTCCTCTACTTGCTTCGCATAGTGACGAAAGAACACTCTGGAAGACTTCCAGCCAGTGTATGAACGGAGATGTTCAAAATCCATACAATTAAAGAAATTTAAGGATGAGGCAACTTTCCTCGGATCGTGACCTGCGGGTGGACTGTCAGGATCCTCTCTGCGAATAAAATATGTGATTTTCGCTCTGAGTTGATTCAGAGATAAATTTGAGCCTGATGTTTCTCCCCTGAATAGTTGACCACCCTTGAAGTCTGAAGTTCTATGAAGATAGACCTTTAGGCATTCTACTGGACATAGAGATGCATCTTCTTTCAGAGGGCAGATTCTCCAGGGACCCCACCTGTTGGTGGGTAACTCATTCTTGGCGAGAAACGTAAGATCCGGAAACAGGTTCAGTTCTCCCCCATCCAGGAACTGAACACGACCTGCCTCTCTCGAGAGGGCTACGATTTCACTAACACTGGCCCTGGACGCGAGTGCAAATAGGAACATAACTTTTTGTGTCAAATCCTTTAACACACACTCCTCATTGCTCAACAGCGAAGCGAAATGAAGAACTTTGTCTAAAGACCATGAAATGGGCTTTGGAGGTGCTGAAGGTCTGAGCCTAGCGCAGGCTTTCGGAACTTTATTAAAGATCTCGTTACCTAGGTCGACCTGGAAGGCATATAGAATGGGTCTTGTCAAAGCAGACTTACACGCTGAAACCGTGTTAGCTGCCAACCCTTGACCATGGGGGTGGATGAAGAAAGATAAGCAGAAGTCTGTCGAGATCTCCTGCGGGTTCTTCGCCTTGACAAAGGCCACCCATTTTCTCCAAGATGACTCATATTGCCTTCTAGTAGATTTGCACTTATATTCCTCTAGGAAGTCTATGCTGGCTTTCGAAATCCCGAAACGCTTTCTCACCGCTAGGGAGAGAAAATCATGAGCTGCAGGGTCTGGGTTTTCTGTAATGAAGCGTAGACAGTCGACATATGGACTCGCTAGGTCAGAACTGGATCGGGTAGCGGTACAAACTTCAGTCGTAGTTCCAATGCCAGGGGGAACCACACGCTGTTCGGTCACTTGTGGGCCACTATTGCCGCTACCCCCTTGAAGGATCTCAGTTTGTTGAGGACCCTCAATAGAAGGTTGTGAGGCGGGGAACAGATAAATCCTGGACCATCTGTTCCAGTCGAGGGACATCGCGTCCACTGCTTCCGCTAAGGGGTCCTCGTACGGGGACACGTACAGGGGCAACTTCTTGTTGTCTTTCGTCGCAAAGAGGTCTATCTGCAGTTCTGGGACTTGATTCAGAATGAAGGAGAATGATCCTGCGTCTAAGGACCATTCCGACTCTATCGGTGTGAACCTGGATAGAGCGTCCGCCGTCACATTGCGGACTCCTTGAAGGTGAACTGCCGACAGGTACCACTTCTTCTTTTCCGCCAATCGGAAGATGGCCAACATCACCTGGTTGAGAGGTGGTGACCTCGATCCTTGTCGATTCAAGCATCTCACAACTACCTCGCTGTCCATCACCAGCCTTATGTGGATCGAGTGACGCGGGGAGACTTTCTTTAAGGTAAGGAGCACTGCCATAGCTTCTAGAAAGTTTATGTGAAAGGTCTTGAATAGCTTGGACCAAGTCCCCTGGACTTTTTTCCGATGCGAGTGACCTCCCCATCCCTCCTTCGAGGCGTCTGAGTGAATCGTCACCGACGGGGGAGGTGGCTGAAGAAGAACCGACTTCTTTAGATGTCTGGCTTGGGACCAAGGCCTGAGAAGAGTACGTAGCTGAAGCGGAACTGGTCTTCTCAGATCTCTTCGCGCGTTTGATGCATAACTTCTCCAAACTCCGGTTGCATCCTTTAGCTGTGCTCTTAGCACTGGGTCTGTCACCGAAGCAAACTGGAGAGAGCCCAGTACCCTCTCCTGTTCGCGTCTTGATATCCTTTCGGAATCTAAAAGTCTCTTGACAGAACCCGCTATCTCCTTCCTTTTCTTCATCGGGATGGAGAAACGGTGTGACATTAGGTCCCAGTGGATTCCCAGCCACTGGAACCTTTGAGATGGAGAAAGTCGAGACTTTTTTCTGTTGATCTTGAAGCCTAGGTACTCTAGGAACTGGATCACTTGACTGGAAGCTTGCAAGCATTCTGTCTCGGATGCTGCCCACACCAGCCAGTCGTCCAGGTAGGCTACTACCTGAATTCCCTTTAGGCGTAATCGTTTGAGAGCTACGCTCGCAAGCTTCGTGAAAATCCTTGGGGCTATATTTAGCCCGAATGGCATGGCTCTGAAGGTGTATAGTCTTCGTTGTAGCCTGAACCCTAGGTAGGGGGAGAGTCGACGGTTGATTGGAACGTGCCAATAGGCGTCTCACAAGTCTATAGAGACGGAATATGCCCTCTTGGGCAGTAAGGTCCTTATGTGTTGCAGCGTTAGCATCTTGAATTTGCAATTCACTATGAACTTGTTGAGTGGCGACAAGTCCAGAATGACTCTGAGCTTTTCCGAGTCTTTCTTGGGAACACAAAACAGCCTCCCTTGGAATTTGATGGACTTCACCCTTCGGATCACTTTTTTCTCCAACAGTTCTTGAACGTACTCCTCCAGAACGGGGGTGGAGTGTTGGAAAAACCGAGGGCACGGGGGTGGAGTGCTGTACCAGCTCCAGCCCAGTCCATTCTTGAGTAGGCTGTGGGCCCAGGGATCGAAGGTCCACCGATCCCGAAAATTCTGAAGTCTCCCTCCTACCGGCATCATCTCACTTGGACTGCCGTCCTGAGGACTTGCCTCCCTGACCGCGACCACTCCTGAATCCCCTTCCCCTTGAGGGGCGCCTAGACGAGCCTCTGGCTGCTCCTCTAGGCTTTGCTCGAAAGGAAGTAGACTGCCCTTCGAACGTTGGGGTGAATGCCGTGGACTGTGTCGACACAGCCTGGGGTACCCATTGAAATGTGGTCGGGGTTTGTGCCACCATCTGGGGCACTGAAGGCAATGGCAATTGCAGTTGCTGTTGCTGTCTAAGAGGCTTGGCTGGCTGAGACGGTAGCCTAGTCCTCATAGTCTTCCTCTTAGGTTGAGGACCCTCATCCGGGGAAGACTTTCTTTTGATAGCCAGGCCCCACTTCTGGAGAAGGTTTCTATTCTCCAAGGCGGCCTTATCAACAACTTCTTTGACCAAATCGGTAGGGAAAAGGTCTTTGCCCCAAATGTTGGAGGAGATTAGTTTCCTTGGCTCGTGCCTCACCGTGGCCGAGGTGAACACGAACTCCCTACAAGCTCTCCTCGCCTTGACGAAGCCATAAAGGTCCTTCGTCACTGTAGCCAGATGAGTTTTGGCCACTACCATGAACATTTCATGGACCTTGGGGTCAATTGCCATCGTCTCAAGAGTAGTCTGAAGAGACATTGAGGCCGCCAGTCTTTCTTTTGTCTCGAACTCTCTTCGTAAAAGAAAGTCAGAAAGCTTAGGGAGGTCCTCGCCGAACTGACGTCCGGCAATATCAGCCTCCAACTTCCCAACTGAGAACGTAAGATGGACGTCCTTCCAGTCTTTGTTGTCCATAGGCAGGGCCAGCGACAATGGCTTACACTCCTCCAGGGAGGGGCAAGGCTTGCCGGCCTCGACTGCTTTTAGTACAGCCGCAAACCCTTTCTGTAAAAAGGGGAAGGCTCTAGCAGGAGAGGACACAAAGGAAGGGAGCTTCTTGCTCAATGCAGCTACCTTTGAATTCGAGAAGCCCCTCTCTTTCATCGAGGATGAAAGAAGAGCTTAAGCCTTAGCATGGTCCATCACTATGACCTCCTTCGGCTCTCTCTCCTCCTTTGAAGCTGGTTCCTTCCTCAGCCGGACATAACAGTCCGGATATGACGCCTTGCTGGGCCAGAATTCCACCTCCTCTAGGGGAACTGAATCCAACTTATCCGAGATGACGATCTTTCCAGTCGTCATCGGCATGTGCTCAGCATACCTCCATGGGTTAGCATCTGAGCACAAGGGAAGGTCTTTCACATTGAACCTTTTCTGGGGCCCATGTGATTCTGCAAGGCTCTGCATCCGCAGTTCCATTGCAGCCGCCTTCTCCTGATTCTCCTTCTGCCTTTGTTGGATCATTCCAACAATGGAGGAGAGGGCCTGTCCCAGCTCTGCTGGGAGACCGGTCGATGTTGAGGGAATAGGCTCCGGGATCTGAACCAGAGTAGTCGACACCTCGTCGACCTCTTCCTCTACGACATCTGGGGCTTGAACTTCATCCTGGGCTTCTGCCAGGAGGTCTTCCTCCAGACGCTCGTCCACGTCAGACATCCTGTCATCCAACTGGATGTCTTGCATAGCGACCGCGACTTCAGCATCCACCTGGATCTGAACTTGGGGGATCTCCTCTTGAGGCTGGGGAATCACAGCATCAGCTGATGCCCTAGGGAAAAGATACGCCCTCATCTTCTCACTTGGAAGATAAGGTCCAGAGGTATTCTTCTGGAAGCCCCTTACCCAGGTACGAAGCTTCTCCCTTGCTATATCCCTTGATTCCGCCGTCCTAGGGGAATCAAAGGCCTCAGTAATCAGGTTAGTGCACACGGTACATACCTGAGGGTCCCAATACTGGAGATCACCTTTGGAGACAGCGCATGCTGCGTGTCTCCTACAAAACTCATGTCCGCAGAAGTTCTTGCTGCGGACGTTGCAGAAAACACTTCCGCACTTCGGAGGGTCCTCCTGTAAAGTGAAGAAATTTCCATGAGTATCAAGTGAACTATGTATCACTGGATATGCATAGTATAGCATAACAATTCAGAAAGGAAAGACACACACTTGTGTTTCCTTCACAACCAATTGTTGCAGCCTTCCAGATAATAAAATCGAATGGTTAATCTCTTCTTGAATAACCAATGCAAAGTTTCCAGAGGAAACAGGTGGAGCTCACACCTAAGCAATGATTTTAAAATCCTGGATAATAGACAAGAAAGAACTCACTTTCTTATCTGTAGGGCAACAGCAAAGGGCTGTGCAAGACAACACAAAAGTGTTAGAACACACAGTGCTGTACCAAAACTTATACTATAGTTTTCTTCTTGCAGTATATGTTATACTGAAGAATACTGGTACAGTATAGGAGGTTATGTGCCGGCCGGCACTTGCTGGCCGGCACACACCATAACTAGCTTTAAAGTATACTACTTAACAGCTATAAGGCTGCAGAACGCTGGTTCAAATGCATGTGCCGGCCGGCAGTAACTGCCGGCCGGCAGTAACTGCCGGCCGGCAACAGCCAATGTCGGCCGGCAATAACTGCCGGCCGGCAACTACTCAAGGTAGTACCCGGCTGCCGGCCACACTCTTGGCGACCGGCAGACAAGGGCTGACATTAGCCGGCCGGCAAAGGTACAAAACCGATGCCAGCCGGCAGCAAAAGAACCAGAGGACTACGACTGCCCGGCTGCCGGCCTATGAGGCCGGCAGCCGGGTCGGGTACAGCACTAGAAGAAAACAGAATGGATGCCGAGATAAGAGCGTACACTACCTCCAAGCCCGGCAATCCGAAAGAGTGCAAATAAGGAAGGGGAGAATCTAATTCAGGCTTCCTGACCAATGCCGTCTGGCTCTACAGGCAGGCATGGATGAGGGACCAAGGGAGGTCCGGGCAGCACTCAAAGAAGAAGACCCTTGCCGGCCGGCAAGGGACTGAGTCAATTCCACATCCTAACCTATCCTAGGTCTAGATGTAGAATGACGTACAGTACTGTAATGGCTAGGCCATTACGGAGATAGAGGGGGAAGGGACAAAAGAGGGTCCTACCAACCTTGCTTTAGTGAAGGATCACCCGCAGCCAAGAAAACTCATCTTAGCCTAAGGGAGATCCAAGGAGGTAGGCCAGCAATACTTGCCAGCTCCCAGAGAACCAAAGCAAGGAAGGTGTTGCTACTCACAGGGAAAGAATCTTATCCTCCCCTGAGAACAGCAAGAAGGACTAGTCTGGTAGATCACAAAAGAAGGAATCATCTCGTACAGAAACCTTCGGTAGTGACCTAAGGAGGCAAAGCCCCCTATGTCTGTGTTAGGTCAGCGAGGGAGACTCTACCCCAAGCCAGACAAACACAGACTCAGACTAAAAAACTCTGTTGTTCTGTCCCTCTCTGAAACCAGACTTACTGGAACAGGAAGGTACAGTAACACCCCAGTATAGTTTTATCGAAAATTAATTCAGATAAACCACTTAGGGATAAGCCCAAGGCTTAAACAGAGGGAAAGGGATTGCATAACTTCTACGAAGAAAAGAAAGCAACCGGGGAATATGAGAAAGTATACTAAGGCTCCATAAGCAACTTAGCCTAGGCACCAAGAGAATCGATTACCTAAATCACCGAAACTCACTCGTATACAATCTTGGAAATATTCAACATAATCTTAAATGTATAAAAAACAGCCTAAAGCTTCAATAAAATTTTAATACACTCGGAAAAACCAAAATCATGCATGAAGTAATAGGACCAAACGACTAGGCTACATGGCCTAGCGTAGGCCAGAATTGGCGAATACTTCGCCAAAAATAATACTAAAGCACGAAAGGAAATCCTATGTAACGCTAAATAGCTAAAATTTATTAAAGCAAAATAACCGGGAATGTCGCTCTGGCTAACTAAACTTATACCTAGCGAGCGACAGCGTCCATGACGCCTCCGGTAGGCTACGGCTCTTGTAACAAAGATTAATCCCATTAATCACTCAAAAATTTACCAAGAGCCTACATTTATACATAAAAGACGAAGTTGGAGAGGCCATGAAAAGTCGAAAAAATCCAAGATTTTGCGAGAAACACAAGAAAAAACACCGAGTTGTTAAGCTACGCAAAAAGGAATACAGATGGCGCCAGGATTGGCGCCAGGCATGCTTACGAAACGGGAGATAAGGAGCCTTGGGAGCGGCTCCCCCTTTCTCTTTCCCGATTTCGTTTCTTGCCAATTGACCCCTGCGATACGTAATCTCTGTTCGGGGTGCAGATTGCCATGTGGCGTGTCAAGAATACGTCCTCTGATATGTCGCGATATCCCTTTCACGAGGGATATTCGCTCCAGGAGTTAGAATTCTGGTACCTTAAGGTAAATTCTCTGGGAATATACCCAAGGAAGCTACCCAATAGGAACATCCATCAGGACGACATGGCTTGAGCCCCCCCAAAATATATATATATATATATATATATATATATATATATATATATATATATATATATATATATATATATATATATGCAAATATACAGTATATATACAAAGGTTTGTATATACATATATGTATACACAAACACATACGGAATACATATATATATATATATATATATATATATATATATATATATATATATATATATATATATATATATATATATATATGTGTGTGTGTGTGTGTGTGTGTGTGTGTGTGTGTAAATATGTGTTTTTGTGCATATACACATATAAACATACATGTGTATGTTTTTGTCATTATAGACTCTTGCATGTGTAACTTTAAGTGTTTGTCCAACAATCGAAAGCAAAGAAACTTTAGAGTAGAAACTTTCTACTCCTACAGTTTAAGAAACAATTTTCTTTATTAAGATGTTAATTTCATATTTTGAAAACTTATTTTGAGTATCGCTGAAATGCAATAATAAATACAAAATCATCAGCAAATAACGGTTTCAACATTTTTGTCTCAAATTAGTGACGTTGGCAATAACAAAAAGT
>NC_090729.1:3394147-3404147 GCF_036898095.1 Palaemon carinicauda
TATATATATATAAAATCTGTATTCATATGTGCATAGTATATTCAGATACTTACAAAATAATTGGGCCAGAATGTTCTAGAAGCTTAGAAACTTCCGCCATAATGGGACCATGGAAAAAAATGGAGGTGAATATTGTACGGTGGCGTTGCGGTGGTCGCAAGATAATTACGTCTGCTTGTGCTTTCTATTTGTATGCATGGTGGTAGGGGAAGGTGGTTGGTGTGTGAGGGGCTAGTGATGGCGTGGAGGGGAGAATGTTAAAAGGCAATTGTGGGGAAAGCAGTGGTTGCAACACTAATGGTAGAAATTGCAAAAGCAATTTCGTAGAAGTTCGGGTTTGCCGCACTGGTGTGATGATGAACTTCCAGGTACTGTAAGCGTTAACGGTGATAGGTAGAAATTCGCAAGGATGGGCTTCCTTATCGGATTAAGTTCATTCGCGTCATATTTCTATTAATATGTGTATTAATTAAAGAAGAGATTAGGTAAAGAGGGGCAGAGTCAAAAGTTACGGCGGTAAGAAGGGAGGAGAGGGTAGTGTAGGAGAGCAGCTTGTAGTGTTGCATGCCTCCGTATGGAAGTAGTTGGATGTCACCATGTGCAGTGTATGGCCGCCCAACTATTCTCTTTCGTCAAGGAATACCAACCCTCCCGGTGACTTCGCTTTGCTTGAGAAGAATCTACTCTGTCTCTCTCTCTCTCTCTCTCTCTCTCTCTCCTCTCTCTCTCTCAAAAGCTGCTTAAGTGTTTACACAGACTTCAACAAATAGAGAATTAAGTTTGTGAAGAGCTAAGTAACAGATTACATCTACTGTATGTGTTGTTACACGACGTTATAACATATATCTTCATAGTATTTCTTGACTCAAGTTGTGGTTCTCTGTCCCCTGTCTTTTGTCACTCGCAAGAAATAAAAGGTGGGAAGTGTCGGGTTACCGGATCATCTTGTATATCCATAAATCGACTGGTAGTCTCGTACCTCTCAGAGCAGACCTGACGGACACGTACAGTAGACGTCGTTCTCCTCAGTCTCAAACAGTGTGCACTGTGCATGCACCGTTATGAACCATAGCCTGGTGCTTCACTTATCTCTATATGGTACTAGGCATGCATTCGTGCGGGGGTCACAGCTCTCTCTCTCTCTCTCTCTCTCTCTCTCTCTCTCTCCGGTATGCGTACACACCCTAAACTGTATTACTTTTAGTTATTGATTAGTTTCCCTGTCCTGCGTGCAGCCTACTGTAGTTTTGTTTTCTCTTTTTCCTCGGCCATTTTTTTCATGCACCTGGGTGTCAGCTGTGCAAAACGTGTGAGATGAAAGGTGGGTTTAGGTGTGTGATTGCCATTGCCTACCGTGGCTACAGCGTGTGATATTTCGCGCAGTGACTCTGCCTCCTTTTGCTGATGTATTTATATTTATTCTATGTATATATGTTGTAAAATTATTCTATGTATATATGTTGTAAAATGCATTGCATACACAGTACATCTTATCTGTTCTCGCAACATAAATGATAGGAATTATCTTTAAAAAATTATAAGCTGGACTAGAAATCATATTTTTTCACGTTTATCCAAAAAAAAATAGATTTTTCACTTTATTCTTTATAACTCAACATTTGAAATATATTGGGAAAAAATATTCATACGATGAAAGAGATAACGTGGTATGAATTTTTTCTTTACTTTTTTTCTTTTTAAGATAACTTTTTCATCAGAAGTACGCACGTGTATTGACCGTCTACTGGCTGAGCAAGTTTGCTTTTGGCTAAATTCCCGTAGCAGTTCTATAGCAGCGGGAACAAAATGGCCGATCTGCGTGTAGCACCGGCATCGTACTATAGTTGGTACGGGAGTTTTTTTTCCGTTACTGATTTCAGTGCACGGCCATTGGAATGTGAAATCGTCGATTTTAGATTTGTTGCAAGAAAATCGGTCAATTAGTTGCGTTATTTACAATTGCATTGCTTTCTCCAATAATGAGCCATATCTCTCTCTCTCTCTCTCTCTCTCTCTCTCTCTCTCTCTCTCTCTCTCGTGTCTCGACGTTTAAAAAATAAAACAAGAGTGCAACAAATAAGTTATATACTTTTGAAAAGTTCATATATATATATATATATATATATATATTAATATATAATATATATATATATATATATATATATATATATATGTGTGTGTGTGTGTGTGTTTGTGTGTGTGTATGAACAATACTCCCTAGAGAACACGTCTCCTTTTCTGAGCATATATATATATATATATATATATATATATATATATATATATATATATATATATATATATATATAACAGATGATGCTGATTCTATTGTAAAGTTTTACATGAATAAAATGTAATAAGATATTCTACCTAATATTCCCACTAACGTTTAATTAGGTCTTGTATGTGCTTCACTCTATGACCAAAACACGTATAAAAGAGAGAGAGAGAGAGAGAGAGAGAGAGAGAGAGAGAGAGAGAGAGAGAGAGAGAGAGAGAGAGAGAGAACCATCAAGGAGATTTGCAAGTAGCAGGAGATGGGGTTACTTGTGGGAGGTGAGTGGGGTGGGGGGTTGCAATATTGGTGGGAGTTAGACCGCATAGGTAAGATTTAGGGGGAGTAGACGGCAAGTCGAAAGTAACTCGTCAGATCCACAACCTGCAGGAGCGGCAAAACTTGTTAGAGGAAGAGAGAAAAACAATTGACACTTGGGTCCCAAGTTGCTTATTGGTGTAGGGGTAAGATGGGTTTACGAGAGTGGCAGGAAGACTATTTATAATACAGTTTTGTGACTGACAATGCTTTTTAGATATGTAGAAGGTGTGAATATATGCGTTTGGCCATTTTTTTTTAACATGATTAGCAATAAGGACAAAATACATATTTTATTTATGAAAAAAAATAGTAGAGGTTTTGGTAACTATTATTTAAGGTTAAATTAAGCATAGTGATTCAGACACGTGTGTATGTATATATAAATATATATATATATATATATATATATATATATATATTATATATATATTATATATATGTATATATATATATTATGAGAGAGAGAGAGAGAGAGAGAGAGAGAGAGAGAGAGAGAGAGAGAGAGAGAGAGAGATTTTTTCTCAAAAGTATTGAAATGAACTATTCACCCATTTCGCATTAAAGATAAGAAAAAATCTAAAAGTTGGCGTCTGTCAAAGGACTGGGGTTTATGTTTATAGAGACTTTCAATTTATAGAACCTCGTGTAGACTTGTATGGAACTTTTTATAGACGATGTCACTAGAGCCAATTATTGAGGGTTTGATGATACAAGGTCACTTAGAGAGTGTTATTGAGGCAATCTTGATAAGAGTTCACATAGAGGCTGTCAGTAGAGCCCTTCATTGAGGCTGGCATTTAAAAGTTTTTATGCCGACTGTCACTTGAGCCTCTTATTGATACTATTATGATAAATTTTCTCATACAGTATAGGCTTTCAGTAGAGCCTTTTGCTGAGGCTATTATGATTAAAGGTCTCATAGAGTCTGTTACTAAAGCCTCTCATTAAGGCTCTCATGATAAAAAGTCTAATAGAGGCTGTCACTAGAGCCTGTTATTTACGGTATTATGATGAAAGGTCTCATGGAGCTTGTCATTCAAGCCCTTTATTGAGGCTATCAATGTAAAAGACATCATATAACCTGTCAATAGAGCCTCTTATTGAGGCTTTTATTATAAAAGGTCTCTTAGAGGCTCTTACTATAGCCTTTTATTAAGGCTATCAAATTAAGTAGAACCACAAAGACTGTCACTAAAGCCTTTTATTAAGGCTTTCATAATAAAAGTTCCCACAGAGTCTGTCACTAGGGACTTTTATTGAGGTTATCATTGTAAAGATCTCATAGGGTCTATCACCAGTATTGTTGTTGCTGTCATGATAAAAGGTATCTTGAAGAGGCTGTCACCAAAACCTTTTGTTAAGACTATCATGGTGAAAGACTTGGTAGAGTCTGTCACTGGAGCCTCTTGTTAAGACTATTATGATAAAAGGTCTTATAAAGCCTATTAGCAGAGTCTCTTATTGAGGTTCTTACGATTAAAGATCTTATAGAGGCTGTTATTAGAGACTCTTGTTGAGGCTTTCATCATAAAAAAAAGCATCTTAGAGCATCAGAGGCTCTCGTGATAAAAGACGTAGAGACTCAATGCTGTCTTAATGAATCTGCCATGTTGAAAGGCTTTTCTAACAGAGGGTGTTGTTGAACAGAGCTGTTTGTATGGGCTGCTGACGTATTGGGCTTCTTTGTCACATTTTGTGCTTTGCCTTTATGCCTGACTAACCTTCTTGAAGGGACGGCCGACTTTATTGTGGCTTCTTTTTAGTAGCGTCCTTGCTGAACTTTGTAACGCGTATTCGTTGGTAATAACGCTGGTATTTGTATGGCTGTGTTGGCACGTGCGTTTGTGGATTTTTATATCACCATGTAACTTATGACAGCAGATAGATGAGAGGACAAAGGATGGAAGGACCGAGCGCTTTCTTGTCTCGATATACAAGTGTTTGTATCTACAATATTATACTGTGTGTAGAATGTGGGATGTGTTATTGTACGAAAGCTTCTAGGATGAGGATTTGGGGGTAGGAAGAGTGATGGGGAAGGACCTTGAGGAAGGGATTGGGGAAGGAAAGACATTGGACAAATTAATGTAAGTAAAGATGGAAGTACCGAGCGCTTTCTTGCCTCGATACAAGTGTTTGTAGTTACAATTAATACTGTGGGTAGGAGGAATATGTTATTGTACGAAGGTTTCTTTATATTTTTTCATGTACATATATATTTTACATAGAATAATTATGTTATACTCTTATGACAGTTATAAAAAATGGGAAAGGTTATTAAATTTCTCCTTTATTTAAAAAAACATCTTAACATAAAATATTCGCAATTTAAGAAATTCTTACCAACTCTAAAGATGGTTGTTGATTTCCAATGCTTATATTTGCAACTTAAGTAACTTGAGTCACTAGTCATAATAATAATGACCATGCTACTTTATAAAACCTTAGGTCAGGTAAATCTCAACCAGGAGCTTGAGAAAAGAGGTAATTGTTAATAAGGAAAATAATTTGATTCTATTGCCCCTAGAAGCTTATTAACTCGCAGGTCTCTTGGTGTGGTCTTTCTCGCTTTTTTTTTATTTACATATTCCAAGGACTTGACAGTTAGGATAATATTAATGTAATTTATTTCACCTTGAAGCCATTTACAAATAATCAAAGAAGATACTATTTTGTTACTGAAATACTTCCCAATCAAGATTGAACAATGCATTGCTGAAAATAAAATATAAATATCGTGGTCTACATTTACGTTTTTATATCATATGCTGTATATACCGATATATATATATATATATATATATATATATATCTATCCACGAATGAAATTCCACCAAATTGTAAAATAAATTGGTGAATGAAATAATAGGAGTAACATTTGTCCTCCCAAGACACATCTGTTCCAAGGTCATGATGTGCTGTTCTTTAATCGTTGGCAAAATGAAAAAAAAAATAGAATTTTTTATTTTTGGGGCGTAGCTGTGATGATATTGGCGTTAGCTGATTGGCCTGACTCATCTGTGCGTAGCTAACGCATACACGGGTGTGTTTGTCTGCTTGTTAGCGTGTATGCATACATGATGTCACACACGCTTCCATATACAGTATATATATATATATATATATATGTATATATATATATATATATATATATATATATATATATATATATATATATATATATATATCCATCCATCCTTTCTCAGTGGTGATACCGTAACTTGGTGAAAGGATCTCTCTCTCTCTCTCTCTCTCTCTCTCTCTCTCTCTCTCTCTCTCTCTCTCTCTCTCTCTCGTTCATCTGGCACACGAAGACGCTCAGCTCTTTCTTCTGTCGCCAGCACACTAGTAATAAACATAATTCAGCCCAGCCATCGCACGATGGTCTTCAATGGCACCTAAGTTTGGCACTGGTTCAGGAATAGCGAAGGGACGAATACGTACTCGCTAGAAAGAGAAAGCGAGATAGAGAGTGAGAGAGAGTGAGAGTGTTAGTGTCACCGTGATTAAGTTTTAGGACCAAGAAACCTTTTCCCCGGTAGACACTGGTGACGTGGAATGTGTAACTGGTCTGTTTATGTAGATACAGAAGGTTGTTGATGGTGCAATATGATGATGTAGAATTCCAAAAATCGTCCGCAAAAGACATTTAGTTTAGGCAAATGGTATTACGTATGGAAGACTGGAAATAACTGGCAGTTCTGTGATGTATATATGTATATATATATGTGTGTATGTGTGTTGGTGTATGTATATTTATGAGATGTATGTGTTTGTGTGTATTGCACGCAGTATTGCATAGTAGCAAGTCATTTCTACAGATCTTAGCAAAAGATAGCGTCGTGAATATGTGAACTTGACAAAGAAGTTCCATGGTGATGATGGACGTATAGTGGGGAGGGTTATTTTTGGGTAGATGCAGTCGGGAATTTGTCGGAGATGAAGGCGACCCAGAGATAAAAAAAAAAAAAAGCTTCCGAAAATAAAAAGTTTCGTAGATGGTGCGGAACATTATATAAATCACCCATCTACTTTTTTCCCATGTATATGCGTACCTTTCTGTGACATAAACACCTTTGCTAAATCTGTTGGTTGCTTCCACCTTGCCACCCATGCCAATTCAGTAACGTCTGCTGAGGTCAAGGAAAACGGTGTTGAACCATTACCAATATCCCCCTCATATATATATATATATATATATATGTATATATATATATATATATATATATATATATATATGTGTGTGTGTGTGTGTGTGTATATATATGTGTGTGTGCGTGCGCGTGCGCGTGCGTTTGGCTATTCATATGCATAAGGATGAAGTTTGGAAATGTCTGAATGAAAATTCCACTAGAAAATTTTTCTATTTTTCTTTCCCTTCAAGAAACCCCCAAAAAACGGCTCGACAAAAAAAGCCATCACCCCATTTTTTCAACAATCACGAAACTCCCCGCTACTTCTCTCTCTCTCTCTCTCTCTCTCTCTCTCTCTCTCTCTCTCTCTCTCTCTCTCTCTCTCTCCAAGCGTCGTGCATCGGCATAGTACGCACACACTCACATACACACACGAGATGAGTGAAATCGGCACACCAAACACGAAACAGTACTTAATCGATTGGGATATGCAACTTCGACGTTCGACAGAGAGAGAGAGAGAGAGAGAGAGAGAGAGAGAGAGAGAGAGAGAGAGAGAGAGAGAGAGAGAGAGAGAGAGCCTTTAACTCCATATGGATCTTCATTGTGAAAAATATATTTCTCCGTGTATTTATTTCAGTCAAAATTTCCTCAGATTTTATTGACAAACAAATTTTTGTAAAATTGTTGTTTAATGCTTTACTATACGTGCTTGCAAATAATTAAATGCCCGTTGTATTTCACTGTCTTTCCATATAGATTTTAGCAAATTTTGATATCCATTCTTTGCACGTATGTGTTGACAAATAATTAAATGTACGTCCTATCCTCGTGGGCCCTTGCAAATAAATTCGCGCGTATGTGTTTGCACAAGCGTCCGCGCATGCCTGCTTCCAAGCGACGAAGTACATGCTCGCCAAGTCGTCTCACTTTAAACAGCGTTCTATGCTTCCCTTTAAAGAAAATGCTGTACGTGTTGACCCCACCCCCGCGGATCAAGCGACTTCACATGGTAGACCGGGTTTGGAAAAAACTGAGAAATTTCCCTCCCCGGACTTTATTCGTTTTATTAATTTTCCCCCATTCCCCCTCTTTTCGGGGGGAACAAGAAACTGGTAATTATTGGATTGTTATCTATTTAATAATTGATATGGGAATACGATTGTAATGCGAATATTAGACAGAAGCTAAGTTCGCCAATCTTACTTTAATCTCAGGCACTGTGTGATGGTTGCAAATATTGATTTCCTTCGAAGACACTTCCCTTCTACTCTCTCTCTCTCTCTCTCTCTCTCTCTCTCTCTCTCTCTCTCTCTCTCTCTCTCTCTCTCTCCTCTCTCGTTAGGGACCCATGATGAAAAGCTGTTATAAATTGCTTTTATATGGATGAGGCGCGTGAAAACAGGATGCAAAAATCCAATGAAAAGAAACAACTTGAAGGGGGATGGATAATCCCCCTCCGTTGTTACCAACCACGATCCCTTTAAGTGCATTTGGGGGAAACATATTTGAATAATATATCGTGCAATTATACAATATATATCTATACATACATTTGTATATATATATATATATATATATATATATATATATATATATGTATAAATGTATTTATATATATATATATATATATATATATATGTGTGTATATATATATATACATATATATATACATTTATATATATATATATATATATATATATATATATATATATATATCAATAAAAAAATGGAGACGTTGCTAGTGCACTGAAAGAAAAAGGCCTCAGATATATCATTTCATGTTTGGGGTTTGGCCAGTTTTCATCTTCACGCTGGCTAATGTGAATTGGTGATGGTGGGAGATTGTCGTCTGATAACAGCAAACCAACCTAGTATGGGTGGCTTTAACTAGCGCAGGTTTAATACGCAAACCCTTTCACCTCGTTAAGGTATCCCCACTCAGAAATTATATATATATAAATATATATATATATATATATATATATATATATATATATATATATATATCTGATGAAGAAGCAATATTCCCACCCAATCCCATTTCACGCTCACACACACTATGCATCAATCTAGTCAAATGGAGGGGCAAGTAAATCTGCTACAGCCTTATAGGTCTCTGAGGAGATGGGCACGCTAATATCCAATCATGTGATTGTGGGTACGACGTGGTTTCGGTTTAGAGTCCGCTTGTCTGGTGGGGGGGGGGGGGTTAAGATTGTGGGGGTGAGGGAATAGAGTCAGTTTGATTGGAATGTATCTAATTCAGCTGCCGATTGAAACTGGATCTATTCCAGGTTGATGATTGTCTTGTCAGAGGTCGAATTACGACAGATCTACGGATAGGCTAACGCAGGCAGCAGAAGGGGAGAGAGAGAGAGAGAGAGAGAGAGAGAGAGAGAGAGAGAGAGATTTACGATTGTAGAATTATCTCACTGTATTGTCCTTCCCCTATGGATAAGGCTTTACATCGTAAGACGGAAAGAAAAAAACTTCAATTCACTTAGTTTAAAAACTGAATTTAAAAAACACTACAAATCACTTTCTTATGGTTCCTTCAGAAAGATCTGTAACTTTCATCATCATTCAGTACCTAACTTCAATTGATTAAGTCTTCATGTGGCCCATTGCCAATCAGATTAGAAAAGAACGCAAATGAACATCGTGCAGGTATTTTCATAAACCTCTGAACCTTCGGATGTCTCCCTTTACCTCTGTGGTTACGTAGTTATTAATTTTATCTCATGCAGTTCAATACCTTGTAACTAAAGAAGCTTGTTGAGACATATCTCTCTCTCTCTCTCTCTCTCTCTCTCTCTCTCTCTCTCTCTCTCTCTCAATATTTAGACCCACTTCGTTCCAGTATTTCTTTTCTTGCGTCTGTCCAAGAATTTCTTATGCTTCCTCCAAAACTTCCGAATTAATGAACATAAACTTTACTGCATATGAACTTTTTATCAACCTGCCGTCGTCCATTCTCTTCTTATGAATTTACCATTTCACAGCAAAGATCAATCCTTTTCCTATACTAATTGTTTTATGTATATTTATATGTATGTGTGTGTACATATAGATAAATATGTATGTGTATGTACTGTGTATTTATAGGTGTATATATGAAGTGTACGGTGTATATAAATTTGAATATTGTATATATATATATATATATATATATATATATATATATATATATATATATGTGTGTAAAGTTAGTGAGAGAGATACCTGGTCTATCCATCAGTATTACATAATTTCATACTTATGTACAGTA
>NC_090729.1:3411647-3511647 GCF_036898095.1 Palaemon carinicauda
CCCCTCTGCGTTGTTTTAGCTCTTCGTGGAATTAAGGGTTTGTATGATTTAACTATGAAAAGCAAATCCAAATAAGAAAAATTAAATATAAAAATAAAGTTAAAGAACGAAGATTTATAATAGTTAGGTAATGCTTTAGGTGATTTGCATTCACAGTGTATACTGTATATCTTGCATTTAATTTTAATTTGTGCCAGTTTCCAGCTTTGAATGTGTATTTCAGAATTTTGTATTTCGTTTATGTCATTTTCCTTTTATGTTCTTTCCAATAATTTTAGAATGTTCGTCTTAATTTTGTATAAAATTTGAAAAAAAGTGTTTCAACTTATGTTTTTATAATTATATTTTCGATCTTTTAGGCACTGATGACGGAAAAAGATTTCCTTAAATCTCAGTGAAAAAAATATGTTCATCATAACTCTGGTACAATTAATCATATATATATATATATATATATATATAATTCTGTTCTGTATAATTACTGAGAAAATCTACTCATTCTTGAAAAATCCATTATGCCTGCCTAGCTAAGTATTTAATTTGTTACCTTGGGGTTAATCCAGCAGGTTGATTCGCACCCAGCGTAGTGAAAAGGACATGGTCCTTGCAACCTCACCCCTAAAAAAAATCTTACTGAGAACCGAAAGGTTAATTCATTCTAAAAGTGATATGTAAAATATATCTTATAAGATGTAAGGATTGTAGATACTGAGAGAGAGAGAGAGAGAGAGAGAGAGAGAGAGAGAGAGAGATGGCAACAGACCTCCTTAAGATGTAAGCAGCTAAATCCTACATTGTCTTGATTTTTCATTGTCTTGATCGAGAAGATAAGTCCATCATAAGAAGCTTAGAAAATTTGAGAAAAACCTTCGTCTTACGCTTTTTACCACTTTCTGTAAATTGCGTCTCTCTCTCTCTCTCTCTCTCTCTCTCTCTGTATGTATGTATATATATATATATATATATATTTATATATTTATATATTTATATATGTATATATATATATATATATATCTATATACAGAGAGAGAGAGAGAGAGAGAGAGAGAGAGAGAGAGTTTATACAGGAGATACCTATTTTTAATATTATTCTTAAAATATTTATTTTTCATTGTTTCCTTTCCTCACTGGGCTATTTTCCCTGTTGGAGCCCCTGGGCTTCTAGCATTCTTCCTTTCCAACTAAGTTTGTAGCCTAGCAATTAATAATGATAATATATATATATATATATATATATATATAATGTATGTAAAATGTGGTGTATTGGTTAAATGTTTTGTCTGTAAAAATGTGAAAAAAAAATCACAAATATTTGTTAAGTTTGCTTGTGTTAGCGATGCAACAGCGTCGATTTTACCAGTGTAATCGGACTCATTCGATACGTGTTTTACAGGTGTGCGGGGACATAGCCAAGTCGCTGCACTTCGGAGGTCTTTCGTGCGATTCGTGCAAGGCCTTCTTCAGACGCTCCGTTCAGAATGATGCTTACAAACACTTCCGTTGTGGAGGGGACCAAAAGTGTGCAATATCCATTGCATCCAGAAAGTTTTGCAAATATTGCAGGTTAGTGAACTTTCATTTTTTATTGAATCTGAGCCATTGTGTAAATTTGTTAACTTTTTCCTAAGAGTGGGAGCCAATGACCAAAATCTATATCACATACATGCCAGTGGGGTGGTAATGCCCTTCAGCAAAGTAAATAGTGTTTGGTCTGGACAATTCTTGGTTGGGTGACCACCAAGGGACTAGCATTAAAGGAATAACTTTATTCGTTGCCTTTTCCTTTTAAGAAAAAAAAAATTTTTTTTTCCTTCGTTACTAGACTGGCAATGCCAGGTAACTTGAAGGTTCAGAGTATTATGTTGATAATTTGCTGTTCTTTTGTTATATTTGCAACATTTTAAAGATGCTCTAGCAGTTTCTGTTCCAGTAACAACATTATCATATATCTAGCCCATTTCATCATTAGTAAGTTTGTATCACTAGTTGAAGTTTATTTAAATAATTTACATATATAAAGTTGATAAATGGGATTATTTGTCAGATATTATTGCCTACTTGAAGCTCCAAACAAAAATATGTCATTATTACTGAACAGACATAAAAAGAAGACATTCCATTTCTCAAGCTGAAATGACCGATCTCAGAATCGTATAAAGACAATAGGATTGTAGAATTGCTTTGCATAATTTTGGTGAGGAGTTCGAGAGATTTAATTGCTTCCTCGTTGGCATGAATACTGTACAAAGAAGGTTACAGGCTTTTTATTTCGTGGCTGTGACACTCGCTGGTTATGCAAGTTGTCACTTTTGTTAAGTGTTTGAATTCTTGTATGACTGGTTGGGAAGTGAGACCTTGAATACAGTACCAGTTTGTAAATTAGTATGTTTTTTCTTTTTATAAATTCGTTAATATACACTGATGTTTTCTTGATGTGTAAGTTTTTTTTCCTTTCTATAGATTATTATTTTTCATATTTTGTCTATACAGTATTAAACCTTTAATTGTATAAAGACACAGCCAAATGGTTCAAAAGTGGTTGACTTATACGACGTAGATTCATTTGTAATTAAATAAGGTTAGAAAAGATGCCTTTGAAAACAAGAGTAGAACTTACGTCTGCTTTCTTTTTCCCAACAGGTTTACCAAATGTGAGAGCATTGGTATGACAAAATCATGGGTAATGAGCGAGGAGGAGAGGTTGCAACTGATGAAGACAAGGCTCACGAAGAGGATGATGTACCAGTCGGGTAGTGCTAGTAGTGGAAGTGGTGGAGGAGGTGGTGGTGGTAGTGGTAATACAGGTAGCAGTGGTGGACGTGTTACAAACTCAGGGTCTTATTCCTCTAGTGTATGTCCAAAAGACAGCTCATCCTCAAAAAATTCACAACCTTATCAACAAAGTGGTGTGTTGCCCACCTACCAGCCCCCAACACATCCAGTGGACCTGGATAGCTCAGGTTCCTCTCCAAACAGTTCTCCACCAACTCCAATAACAGGAACAGTTGCACCAATACAGTATGGGCCAATACCTCCTCCTCCAAATCACCCCCCAAGTGATGGTCATCATCATCCAACAGTAACTGCCAAGGCGGAGAGTCCAGTGAGGACCATGTGCCGGGGAATCAAGAGAGAAAGTGACGAGGAGGATATGACAGTGGAACGAGTATTTAATCCAGCTTCGCGTTATCTTGATGCTAAGGAATTTGACTTTATAAATCGAGTTGTAAGCAACATAAAGTTGGTTGAACAGGAGTTGCCATATCCAGATAATTCCCAGTCAGATGTGATGTCTACCTATGGACGATTTGCAGAGAGGCTTACAAAATTCCTTAGACAATTTCCTGAGTTCAGCAGTCTCCCTTCAGTGCAGCAGGGAGCAGCTATAAAAAAGAATATCACTGTCATTGCTCTTGTGTTTGCTTCAAGTTTCTTGAAAGAGGACACTGGCAGCTACCACAATGTTCATTCTCCTAACCAACCTATGATCACCAATATGACAATGATCCAGAGAGCAATGTCGCCAGAGGTGTTTAGCAAATTCCAGGAAATTCTCAGTGGTCTGCGCGTGTTTAATGTTGACACCCGAATGGCTTATCTTCTTGTTCTTATTATAGTATTTAATATGGACGGACAGGAAACACATCTTAACAACTTTCAGAGAATTTTACAACAATATATTGCTTGGAGATTTGGAGAAATCAATGGCAAGTCAATTTATGATGGTCTTATACGGGCCCTCCAGAGTCTTAAGCGTCATTCCGAGCTCTTTGAAAGTATGGTTGTTCGCCAAAGAAGTATCACTTCCAGTTCAAGTGCATTGATTTCAACTATAAATCGCCATGACTGTCTTATATCGGGCTCCCCAACTACAGAAGATGTAAAGAATGTGGTCGAAAACATGACTGGTGAGCAAATTAGACAAATGCTAAATGGTATGGATATAGAACAAATGAAACTGATGCTTCAAGGTAATGGTTTAGAACAAATGAAGCAGATGTTGCAGACAATGGAATCTGAAATTATACAGCCCACTGTGCAGGAGAGCAGCTTGATAAGCAGCCCTCCCCCTCTACACTGTAACTCACCTCAGAGTATGGTACAGTCTCCACATAGTATGTTACAGTCCCCCCATTCTATGTTGCCGTCACCACACAGCATGCTCCAGTCACCTCAAAGCATTATCCAGTCACCTCACAGTATGATGGAGTCTCCTCATAGTATACATCAACCTCCACCATCACCTGGAATCTTGCAGTCACCAACTGCAAGCATCACTCAGAACATGCATACCATGCTTGACATATCTCACAGCTTAAGTCCAAGCCCTAACTCATCTGTTTCTCAGATTATTTCCTCAAGTACTAATCTACTTAATCAGTATCAAGACATGAAACCTGGGGCTTTTTTGAACTCTCCTCAGTCTCTTGAGTTGTCCCAGAGTCTGATAGATATATCCAGCCCTTCTCACCCAGTCAATCTGACTGCATCACCGGCACCTTATATTCCTAACCAAGAAAGTTATGTACTGGAGCACCCCTTACCAGAGACTACATATTCTGACCGTCAGTCACCGTTGGAGGAAAGCACATACCTCAATCCACCTCCTTATCCTCAAGCTCCATATAGTCCTGCTCCCTTAAGTGACCAATACAACAAAGGATTTATGGCTCTGTTTTCCCCCTTGCCATTTAAAGAAGAACCTCAAAATGTGAGTAGCTGCAGCAATACCAGCAGCAGTGGGATTGGACTCAGTGTAACATCGAGCATGAGTTCACCCTTATCATCTCTGCTAACCTCTCCAGCACCTTCCCATTCTTCACTTCACGAGTCTGACAACAGTTTGTCCAACTACCAAGAACCTGAACATGGCAACTCACTTGGGGCTGCACCTTAACTCTTGGGCATTTAGTTTCATGTGACAGTGACCACTATATGTTAATGTTTATGTATTCCAAGCGGGTTCCTGCTATAGGTTCTAGCTGTAGAGCTCATTATTAGACGATGTTTATTGTTATAGATTAGAGCCGTTGTGACAGTTATCATAGTGACCTCATCTCGCATACTGCCCAAATCCTCGCTGTAGAAGTTTCATGTGCAAAATTCTCATTTTGTTGTCAAAGCAAACAGATTAAATATGCTTCATATTGCTGTAAAGCCTAGTGATAGGAATTTGCATATAAAGGTTCTCAAGTGACAATTATTTGTACAAGATTACCTTCCAACTCCGGCCATAAAACTCAACAACCTAAGTACAGTACAGTATAATACAACAATGTACAGGTTCTTGTGTGCTTGAAACATTTGAGTTTATCCTCCCAACTACCTACTTCTACCTCACTCGACAGGTATCGTGAATACAAAAATTGTTAATGTTCCAATATAATTTCTTGTTATCTGTGTAGCTATTTTCCAGTCATACAGTCAGACAAGCTGAGCTTACAACTGCTGGGATTATTAGATTAGTGAGAAAACAAAACAGCTCAGCCACACAAACAAAGCTCTTATAAAATACCAGACTAGCTAAGGTGGGCCACAGAAAGTTGGAAAATTTGCTACAAGATCACAGGAATTCATAAATCTCTTAATATTATCCAGGAATTCTTTTCGTAGCTTAACAGGATTAATTTATATTAGCTGAAACTTCTTTGCAGAAAAATCTCAGGTATTGGGGATTGAGTTGATTCAGTGCTGGCAGCCAAAGGTGTTCTAAAAAAAAAAAACTGCTTTAACGTTACAGACGTAAGGTATTATCAAGATTTTTTCATGTAAATATGTTAAATAAATGGGTATTTTTGAAGAGAAGTGCAGCGTTGATAAAATGATCTCATTTAGACTTTTGTTATGAATCCAAAATAAAGTAGCACAGTACGTGGCATCGTGCCTTTGTGATATATTTTTTTCATGGAAATTTTAAGCAGGCGCCTTTCTTTAATTTTTATCTATAAAGCAGTAATGCATCTGGGTTTGTGTTTCATAATATCCACTTGCTGTTTGATTATCTTATAAGTAAAACTATGAATTTTTAATGATATTCAGATTACTTTTTAGACAATCATTTGAACATTAGTTTCCACAAATTTTAAATTCAAATTAGTTTCATCAATGTAAGAAATGGTGGATTCTTTTCTCTGATTAGAGATTAAATTTTGAATTCGAATTTTTTTTTTAATGGAAACTTAAAAGGGATGTTTACTTGCCATAAGAATTTTGGAAACAGGAAAGAATCTAATGGCCAGCACTAGTAATGCATCTTCAAGCACAATTTTAATGTTAATACTCTATAATGTTTTATGATACTTTGTATCATATCCGATGTGCATTTTTTATAATTACCTATTTGCAGTACAAGAAGAAGTCAGGTGTTTTTTCTTATTTTTTTCTATGTGTAACAGTCATCTTCCATATGCCAATATTTACTGACAGTAGTCCATGCAAATGCTTTTTATTTTGTACATACACTCAATAGATCTCTTGCTGAATATATATATGCTCCATAATGATTATTGCTATTACGAGTTTGAAAGCCCCATAAAGTCACAAAAGAAGTTTCAGCCATCCATTTCTGCATTCCAGTCAGATACAGCAGTGTGGTAAAGATTGCAACTTTCGGTGATAACCATTTTAGTCTAGATTTTTTACTCCCAATTTTTGTATTTTATTTTGCATTACTTTTGATGAGGGTATTTTTCAGGGCCATGTTCTGAATGTTCCTAAATCATTTTTTACGTTAACGAGCATTCAGAGCAATTATTTTCAAGGTAGCTTCTTATACCAGCAAAATTACTTCAAAACCTGAACACTTTAGTTTATTGTTATGTAGTCATTCAGATGTGCCACATAAATAATGGATGTGGAATAATTGGTTGTTAGTCTAAGACCTTCCTATAATTTAAGAAGGTCTGGACAACATCACTGAGAGTCCATCGCAAAACTAACCTTATTCCAAATGCTGACATATTTGGACAAGGCTTGCAATCCAATCCCCTGTAAAGTTAGGATCCGTTAGGACAAGTCTGGATTTTACGAGAAAATGCTGCTCAAATCATTTGAAATGTGTGTAGCCATCATGAGAAATTACCAAGTATCTTTACTATAGCTGTCAGTGCTGTTTCTAAGTCAGTATGATGCCATGTTAACCAGTTTGATAAGGCTTTAATGGCCAAGAATATGGTTTATGAACCATATGAGTCAAATGCAGAGTCTAGTGAACCTGCTGTGAGCTGTTCATTATTTTCAGAGGTGTCACGCAACAATCATCAAGAGTAAAGGAAGGTAGCAAGAGAACTTTTTGGGAATCTTTTATCTATAAAAGATCGTTACTGTGTTATGCATGTTGCAATAGCCCCCAAAAGTTTAACTGAACAGTTTCATAAGTATTTCAACGAGATATGCATAATGCAAATGTATTGATACTTCTTTTCAGTGAGGTAAACAATACTATTTAGATCAAATGTCAGAACGAGAGGGAAAGAGATGCTTGCGACAGCAGCAAACGCAATTGAAAGTGAAACATAAAAGAGCACTTAATACATTGTATCAGAAGCTCTGATTTATTCAGCAAAATGAATCAGCATTACATTAGGCTTTGTTTTGTTCTTGTTTGGTTTTACAGTGTAAAATACAATAAGCCATTATCTTGGCTGGTTTATTCTTATCTCTAGTATTTTGGGTCTGTTAGGAATCCAACCAACCTAATTTCAGGTGCAGTGTCATGAACCAGTCCATAGAACTCCCACTGAATGATGATGGTACCAGCCACTGTATGTTATCTCCTTTATGCTTCAGAGAGATTTAATATCAAGGCTCTGTCTGTCTGCTATGGGTAGCATTAATATCGTAAGTGTAAGACAGCATCCATGATATTACATCTTGGCATGATGTTGAGAAATGTATGTATGAGGCGCCATCCTCGGAAAAAAATAAATTGGAAACCCGAGCCTGAATTGTATGTATGTTGGCAAGGCGTTGGGCAGATGCGAATACTACCATGTGACAGGCTTGTTTCATGTACAGTGTCTTGTGTTGAATGCAACTATCTGAATAGATGAACCCTGCATGTGAATGGTTAGGAGAGTAATGTAGTCCATCAGGCAGAAGTGTCTACAATAGAAACGGTTTAAGAATTATATATATATATACGGTATATTATTGTCTGATGTAATGACAAAGGCACTAAGATTCTTGTATAAAATAAATTACATTATGTGGTTTACTTGCAAAAGCAAGACTAAAGCATAATAATAATGTGTATTATTATTACATCGGCATGTGTTTTGTTGGACTACTATATATATAAATATATATACATATGTCTATTTTTTGCTGCGTGCATTTGTTGTATGTACAGTTTGAACTTCAGATGGTAAGTTTCCAAGGCATTAGGTAAGCTAAATTAATTGTACTGTATGTAAAGTATATATTTTTATTGGCTTTATTAGGCCTCCCAAACAACACCCTTATGAATTTGTTATTAGTTCTGTTACGTATTTTAAGTTTGTGTGCTCGTCTGACCGGAATACAGAGTGAGCTGCTATGTATTATACAAATGTGTTTGTACAGAAGAGGGAGCCTTGGGAACTTAATCATGTGTCTCAGATCTTGTGATTAGAGTAGTTCACCAACTTCAAAGGATCATAACCCAGACGGCCCATGGCACAGTGTTTTCAGCACCACTGGACCTAGGAGCCTCATGGTCAAGATTATTGAGTTTTATATTATATATTTTCAAAATTGGTGAATTAAGCTATATCATTGAGGTGTCCTGTTCCCTCCTTGTTATTGTTCTACAGAATGTGCTCAATTAGGCTAACTGCTGTTTATCACAGTACCCTCGCGTAGTCACGTCCGGTGTGTTTGACAGTGACGTGGGTGCCGGGGGAAGAATATAGTAACCCAAATTCTTCTTAAGGTCAAACTGAAAGTATGAACTATTTAAACCTTGTTTTTCCTTCCTTTCTGTATTACTCGCAGCAAATTTTCTGCAGTTGATGATCATATGCAGTACTCTTAAACTAATTTGTCTCTGGGAAATGGGACTGAACACTACTTTAGGTCAAGTATGCAGCTTATATCATCTGATCATTTATAGGTAGACTAAGGAAGATGATTTTGTGAACCTCCTCCATGAGTGCTTTCACTTCATGGGTGGCATCACCAAGGATATGATCAGAGGTGCAAGAGGCTATTTGAGCTTTTAGTTTGAATGCAGATGGTCAAGGATGTTTTGTATGGAGTTTCTTTTCTGAATTAAGCCCCATTTATAAAAATGAGGCTCTAAATATATAGTACATATATTATCTTGTCTAATTGCTAAGTTGTAAGGAATGAATGCATCAACTATGGCTACTAAAAATAAAAACAGACTGAGATTGTCACTAGAGTAAACAGGCTTAGGTTGAACATACTGTAAGTGTAAGTTGGCATTATCTGAGATAGGATACTTACATTGAGTTCAGATTCTCAGAGGAAGTCGTTTATCGAGCACATGGGAAGTGCCAGTTTCACTGACCATTATGATTGTTGGATGAGTTTAATCCAGTAGTGTTATTAGCTGAGTAAGTCTACATGAGCACTGTGAATCACCGGGTAAGTTCGAAGAATTCCTCTCGTTATTCAAAGGAAAGTGTTTAATGATCTGCCTATTCGACCTTACATTCATTGATAACATATGTGCGTTGCTGCTATCTTCCTCCGACCCAGATGAGTAATGAATAGTGTCCGAGGTTAGAGAAAAGGCACTCGAAGGCTGGCCAAAACTACCTCCAAATATTAGAATTTGTAGTTCTTTCAGTCATCCACATAGCAATAGAAATATCACTTGACAGATACATTAGTGTCAGAAAACTTTATATAATATTAATAATAGTAATATTTCATGACAATGACAGCATGATTGTGACCCAGTTTTATGATGAGGAACATTTTGATTGTAAACAGGTATGTGCCGAAATCTCTTCTTATCACTGAGCCGTCTTGTTGAGATGCAAGAGACCAAATATACCGTACTGCTAGTTAATGCACTTTCAAGATGTTTTTTTAGTATACTTAGCTTCCTCTTAATGTTCATTACACCTTCATGGTTTAACTTTTCACTGTTATCAGTGTAGCAAGGATTCTAGTTATCCTATGCACAAACCAAGAGTTGAAATTAAGTGTAACAGCATTTCTGCTGTTTCAAGTATTTTTCTGTATTTTGTTATGTTTCATCTTTAGGATCTGATTCAGTGTGGGTATTTATGAACTTTGTAGAGATAGGTTGCAATACATTTTGGTTTGATAATGGCATAAAGTACTTTGTTACTTATACCTTAGGTGGATTGCAGTTTCCTCTTTGGCATACTGCAGACAAAGCCTCTCTAAGCTTTATTTTTCTCTTCCTAACAATTCTTTTTATTATCTTTTCAGCATTTTAAATGCTGTCACTTTTTTTTTTTTTTTACTTAAGCAATAGTGGTAGAGTTTTCATGGGGATGAAGGTTTATTTTAGCCAGACATGACCATCAGTAGTTGCTGTTGTATACGTACTTGTGTGGCTATGCATAAGTGTTCATCACTGTGAGATATTTACCAGATTCTCATCCTCTTCCATATGAAAGTAGCAGAAATCTTTAAGCACCTTGAGTGTTTTTCGCACTTATTTAAACGTAGGTGACTTATGTATATAGATATTTTATTGCTAACATTATCATAATTACTGTAGCAATGTCATAATCACCAATCAATAGACTTCAGTGAAGGTCATATGTAAGATTTTGAATTATTCAAAGAATTTACAAAGGTTAACTGCTGAAGACTCTTAGTTGATGATTATAAAGTATGGTAAAGTCTTCTCTCATAAGAATGGCCACTACCATTGGTATCCATCCTAACATCAGCTCTTCTATGGTATCAATCAGTAATGTTAAAGGAAATGAAAGTTTAAATAATAAAAAGTGTGTAATCACAGTGTACTCTACATTGTGTCAGATACGATGGATTCTCTTATAGAATCCAGAATGGCTAGGCTAATGAGGGAAGTCTCCAGCACTTCCCGTGTCTTGTTAATAGCGACCGAAGGAAAGCAGCGCATTGTATGATGGCGTTTCAATTCTAATTCAGGTTCATACATTGGCCAGGTATTTCCTCCCTGGTATTAACATGATGCTCATATGATGCTCACTGTGTATGTCTGTGTGTGTAACAATAGGAGCTACATATGTACAGGGCAACTATTATTAGTATTCTATCTTATTCAATATATATAACCCGTGTATGTTTAAATGTGTTTGGAAACAGGAATAAGACAATAGACCTGACTTTAGTAGCGGTGATATAGGAACATGAACAGTTTTGTGATGTGAGAAGTCATCTGAGCCTTGCATGTCAAAATTAAAGATCCAGTTTTAACATTCTGTTGCTTTCCAAAACACTTTCCATACATATGATGTATTGAGCGAACTCGTACGAAGTATCGTACTGAAATGAATGAAAAAAAAATGCAGCATTGATAATAAGGGTATTTTATTTTTATTTTTTTTCTAATTTAGGAGAGAACTGTGATCTTTTGGGTGCTCAGATTCTGGACTTCCTCGCATGTGTGTTTTTGTATGTGTGGGGCCCAGTTTATAAAGTTACTATATAATAGCAAAAAAACATAAAAAACAAAAAAAGCAAAAAAAAAAAGAAAACTGGTCTGCTACTTTGGTCCTCAAGTAAAAATATTGCCAGTATGTATCACAACATGTAAAGCAAAATGAAATTATGTAAACTATTTCAGAAAAAAAACTGTCATAACCCTTGTAAACAGCTTTTTGTTGAAAGTTTGAGGTTTTTGGACTTGAAATATATGTGAAACCCTTTTTTTATGCTTCCTGCAGAAATTAAAGTTTCACTTAATCTTCGCACAGTGCAGAGAATTAAATTGGGGTTTTCCTCCTATATCTGTATGTGCGAAAGGTGCGTAAGTAAAAGTTTTCACATATAATTCTGGTCGTTCTGAATAGTGGATCTTAGGCAGAACTGATGCACACGGCTAAACTTCTTCTTAAAGAAAGTTCTAGCTGAGGATAGTGAAGAAGAGCACCAACAGGTGTGACTGGCTGTGATATGACCCAGATATAGGAATTGTAAAATTTCTTTTTATTTTATTTGCGCTTCACGGTGAAGCGCCATAATTTAGATTAGGTTTAACTTCTGTAACTGAAGTAAAAATATATCCCCATCTGAATTAGATGTAAAATATTGCATTAAGATGTAGTAGCTTAAGCATAAAATGCAGATTATTACATCGAAATGTTAAGGTGTTAATTTTGTTATATTGCGCTGCTATATTTTTCATTAATCGTCGTAGCACTTGCATTTAAGTAACACTTGTAGAAAACCTCTTTTTGTGATCTAGAATGTTTTAAAATCCAACTCATTTTGAAGTAGAGCTTTCTTTATGTTAATTATTATCTCCCTTTTATTTTTTATTTTGTAAGATTAATGTTTTTGAAATAGCTATAGGGAAAGAATCTGTACTATCCAATGAAAAAGCCTATATATAACTCTACTGAGCAGTATCTCCAATCAAGAAGTTTGCTTATATCATGATATTTCTGCTCTTCTGGTACAAATCAGTTTTAAATTAAAAAGGAAGAAACAGAATCCTGTGCAATAATCAAAATATGTTATTGTACTTCTCCCCCACCCCCTCTCTTCAATAATTCTCTGATAGACCTCCTGGAAGCATAAATAGAAAACTGGGTACATATAGTACATGTATTAGAGCACTGTCTTTGTCAAAGGAGCTTCATCATCTCATGTCCGTATCACAAAGTCTGGTTATGAGTCCCTTGTGCATCTCTTTCGTGCTGTCATTTGATGATGCATCTATACAGTTTGCCGCGCAGTAAATGCAATATATTGTGCTGCATAAGTTTTTTTCACCGGAATTTCTTTTATCGTTTCAGTGAAATCTTGAGGTACAAAGAATTGCAGGTAAATTTGAATTGATATACATGATTAGTGTTGTACAGCCTATGATTTACTGTTGCCTACATTACATGTTGACTCACCCCTCCACCCATATAACCCCCCATAAAGTTGTTCAAAGGAAGTAGCACCACTGTCAGTCCAACCCATTGGATTTTGTCCCGAAGGTACACATAGTGTTTTCTTCATTTCATTTCACATGTCATAGAATGGAGAAATTCACGTGGCTGTGGCCTAAGAGATCACCATTCTCGGTCCAATGCTTGGAATGACATGATGAAAACTTTCTTCTCAACATGATAGCTAACGGGCTTTTTATGATATAAACCTTATGTTTAGTTATAGAAAGGGTTTAGCACAAAGAGCAGCCTACAGCATTATATTGCCAATTCATTAAAAAGAAAGCTTGTTTGAAATAATCCAAAGCTATAGAAATTTCCTTCTCAGCCCATCATCAAACCTTGCTCAAAGTGCATATACACAGATACTGTACTTGGCTATCCAAATCTGTATTCTTCTTTGTCTGGGTCTTCACTGCTGTCTTGTTTTGGATGTGGACTGATTTGAAAGAAAGCAACTGTCAGAGAAGCCAGTCCACATCTTTTAAAGCATCTGTGGAAAAAAATATTTCACCAGTATTGAAGGTCGTGTCTTGGAAGTTTGGGATTATGGATAACTGCAGTTAGTGATTTTAGAAAGTCTACCCGGTGCTTCCTGGCAAATTTGTCAGAACAATAGAAAACAATTTTTTTCTTACATGTAAGACATCCAAAAATTATAATATTCAAATGTTTTCTAATATAATGAAATATTATGCCACCACCAACCCAATATTAACTTAGGGAGAATACTTAATCTCGCATCAGCATGGTTTGTGAAAAAGACTCGTGGTAATTCTTTCACAATAATTTTAGCCTAAGTTATGCCTAATAGTCTACACATAAGCTGATGATACCTATTTGTACTTCATAAATTCATGTACAGTTTATCTTTACAGCCACTGTTATGACCAGAGCACTATTAATGTGAAGTATTTCAATTACAAGAGTTCAGTTCTTTATAATGTGAACACAGTATTACATATATGGTTACTCATGTTCTATTGGCTAAATAGAATTAAATTTTGCAAATGGGAATTTTATGTAAAAGTACCTGAATTATGCCCAATCAGTGAAGATTCCATATATCATGATTTTATGTCAGACTATTTATGGGATACAGAACTCTATTTCTATAAATGTCATTATAGTCCTCTTGTTAGCTAACTTTTATATTCTATTTGACTGCACTGTATATTATTTCTGTGTAATCTTCCCATTGATACTTTGCTTTTATATAAAAAATGCAATGGTTTTTGACAGGTTTGGCTGTTTTTTATCATTTGCATGTATTGTAATTGGAAATTGAATATATGAATTCATTTGCCAACTATTTTACAAAATTCTTTATGTAGTAAATTCACATTGTAAAAGAAGAATCTCACAAGAGGGAGCTACAACTTTCTATTATATCATTTTTATCTTAATGAGTCTTCATGTAGGAATGAAAACATTACATAGATTATTTCAGTGGATGCTGGGTAAACTTCTAAACCTGTCATTCATATTAACCTTAAGCTATGGTATCCAAAATCACTAATCTCGTTTACAATAGTTGGCCTGAGTCATGTTTGAGTTTCAACTCAAAAGTTTGCTTATTTGGTGCAGGTGTTCAGTGAAAATTATATCTATTGTTAAACAACAGCTTTTCCCTACAGTACTTTTATGGGACTGGATCTTTTGCCATTTCATTATGTAATTTGTACCATGGCCTTACTGATGTTTTGTCTTATAATAATTTTTGCATTCTGGTTAGGTTGCTTTCTTTACTTTAATAAATCCAGTTCAAATTGCCATAAATGAATGAACCTTACTAAAAGTTGTCATGAAATTTTGTTCTTTAGTCTTTTTGGTACTATATTGGGATTGATTTAAGTCTTAGTTGATTCACTTCCTGGCAGTTTATTTGTATCCAGTTAAAACCATAATAGCTGATATCAAATTACAGATATGTTAATACTGTGAGAACGAATATACTTTTACTTCTCAAGTTGAAAACTTGTCACTGAGCACTTGTTTTCTGGGCATGTAAGAAACGTTCTTGTATAGCATTTACTGATGGGTAACTTTTGAAAGTCTGTATTAACAACTCAGGAAAGACGATATACGATAAAATATAGCGATATATTCCAAAATACGTAGTAATGTGATCTCAAACTTGCCTCAGGTATGACCAAGGGTTAGCATTTGCAGATTCAGTAAACATTCATCATTTCCACTCAGTATATGGAATCACAGTACAGTAATATTACTAACAATAATCAGAATATTGGACATTGCGTAGAATTTTCATTCCAGTAGAATTATTAATTCTTTAGATACCTTAGAATCTGGATCTGTAAATATATTCCTCTTTGACTTGAATATGTGGACCCTCTTTTCCTCTGTGATTTTGATTTTGGCTTAGAATTTTCTGGTACATTATTAATCACACACTCATTGAAATGAACCTAGCACTTAAAGGGGATCAAGTAAAAGTAAAATAGCTTGGCATGGTTTAAAGGTGGCAAGATTATCGTTTTCAAGGCTCTCGTCATGAAAGGAAATGCATAGTTAACAGTACAGTGAAACCCTTTCATTTTGAAGTTTTGAAATTTCAACCTCTCAACCAGATGTGAGATAAAAAGTCAGAGTTGGGAAGTTGCCAGACTGGAATTAATGTAGAAGCCATCTTCCTATATATTGTCAAAAATATGTGCTGAGCACAGCTTATGCTGTAAAAGGAGAGAGTATACAATAGATATCTCTCCATACTAGTTTGACAAGTCAGCAGTGTGCAGCATTCATTTAATTCCTAATCATTCACTCTACATTGTAAATGTAATTTACCTTACATCATTCATTATGCTTTGGTTGAATGAATCTGTTTTTGGCTACGTTCCACATACTTCCAGTGTCAGCTATTTTGAAGCTTGTATGTAGCACATTAGTAAGTTTAACTCATGTATCATTGGACATTTGTGTTATTGAAAAAAAAAATGCAAACAATGTTATGTAGAGATAACACGAGCAGTTTTCTTTCTAAGAAAAAGGTTCTTGTTGCAATTTCAAAGATTTTCTTACAATCAAGCGAGGGAGTTTGTGATTCTCTGCATTAAATTGTCACCATCACCATTCAGTCTCCTCAAGCAAACAGACATTCTTTGATGTATTTAATAGACTACCAGAAATCCTTCGCCGTCTTCAAAAGAGCAGAATCATAATTTGAGTTTTAGCATTGGATCCATGTTTGTTACGTTCACTGGGAAAAGGTTGATTTCTATTATGCTTTCTATAAGCTGCTTTCTTATTTGTGATTGGGTTTATGTTAGATTCATTTTTCCAAGCCTGTATCTCTCCCTGTTTCTGTGGCTAAACATAAGACCATCTGTTCATGTAGAGTTGAAAAACATATATCTTATGCTGTATGAATCAAGTAAATATCACATTATTTTGGGGGTTTAGGAAACCTTAAATGTTTGCCCTTATGTCTTAGGGGAAAGGCTCTTAAAATTTATTTATTATGTGTTGACTGTATATAATGATTATTTTATGTAAATTTTATCTGGAAAGTCTCAATATTATATTTATTAAGATGGATGAATAAGTATACTCCTAGAGTGCAAAACATTATCTAAACTACGGTGATAATGTCTCAATTTTTAATAAAATGTTTAAAGTCTTTTATCCTGGTTTAATTGAATCATCCTTCACACCAGTGAAAAGTCTTCATGCAGTTATGTTGTTCATTTGATTCAATATTTTTAACGTTAGATCTAAATTACATATACTCTTCATTTTCTTGATTTACAAAAATTATCTTCAATAAGTGCAACAGTAGTACATTACAGTATTCTTCAGAATTTTTACTGAAAGATAGAAGCTTTATCACAATGTTCATTTGTTTGTCAAAGGACTTTGTATGATTTTAGTCTGTCATCAAATGTGTGATTTTATTCTGCCATCAAATGTGTGATTTTATTCTGCCATCAAATGTAAAAATTTGGAATTGTTGAGGTTACAGGTATGAGAAAATCATAGTGATTCTTACGCAGATACAAACTTCTGAGTCATTAAGTCAAATCTTACAACCAGAAAGATAGAAAGGGGTGCCTAACTTGCAACTGCATAATAGGCTACTCAGCAACCCCACTGGTCAGGTCACGAGGAGCATCTCTCCTTTTACCGCTCTACGATCACGACTTTTCTAGCTGGATTACCTGATACTTTCTGTCTATGTACAGTAAATCCTTATCTGGATCTCTTTCTGATTACAGTTTGTTATTCTTTTGCCTACTCTTACACCAAATATTCTGGCATATTCTTTACACATTCTCTTTCCTCAGACACATTAGCATACAACACTAAGATGCTAAAATTTCTTCACTCAATGAGTTAACTACTGCACTGTAATTGTTCCGTGGCTACTTTCCACTTGATAAGGGTAGAAGAGACGAGCTATGGTAAGCAGCTCTTTCATGAAGGACACTCAAATCAAACTATTGTTCTCTAGTCTTTGGTATTGCCGTAGCCTGTGTACCATGGTCTTCCACTGTCTTGGGTTAGAGTCCTCCTGCTCGAGGGTACACTAATCCACTATTTCATCTGCTTTCGCTTCATCTTTCTTTTTTTTTTTTTTTTCATAGTGAGTTGGACAGGCTTAATAGAGGGGTCATGGATGCCTAGTGTTTTATAAAGAGGTTACCTTTTCCTTATTTGTTTCTTCGTCTTCCTCTCAGATTTTGATTTTCTAAACCGTCGTTATTGTCCTCTCTTCAGTTGAAGTGGCTATCCTGAAGGTCACTTGGCCTTGCATAGTGTTTCGGCTCCGCTGTGTTGACTAATTTTATCAGGTGATTCATCTTTAGTCTATGGATTGTATGAGTTGCTTTATATGTATTAATGTAAGTATTGCTTTTATCATTATTGTTAAGTTTGTTTTCAAATATAATAAGAGCTTCTTATTTATTGCTTTTAATTTTTATTTTATCAGGAAATATTTAGATAAATCTGGGACCAGTTCGTCCTAAACTTTGCCAGTCCTGTCTAATGTATTGCAATATTCATGGACTGCATGGCAATACAGTAATCAAGACCTTACGGTTGCCTCGTAGACAGTAGGATATTCTATTATGCTCAGAAACTTTGGTTTCTTAAATGAGGTGCTTATCTGAGCTGCTTATTCAAAGTTTTAAGTATTTTCAAACGGGAATGGCGCTGTATATTATGACAGTAGGCTACCCTGCTTCTCATAAGTTCTGCTATGAATGTGGATGTCATGAGTTTCAGGTAACAAAAGTTTTTGACGGGCATAACAACCTTAATTTGTGTTAGATATATTGGAATCTAGACTTGTGTGATTCTATGTTTGACTACTTCTTACCTTTATGGCTAAAATACAAGATGGTAGTAAAGACTTATTTTTGCTTGGTGATTTTAACACTCGCAATAGGGAGTAGTTAGGTTCTGTTTCTCCTATTGATCACCATGGCTGAAGAGCTCTTCTCACAGGTCTTGTAATTGCTTGGACCTAGTATACACTGACAGTGACTGACTCCCCTCCCGTTATAACAAAGTTGCTTCTCCTCTTGGGACGTTTGCTCATGCCTCAATTTTGTTGGTAATCAAGACTAAGCAGCCTGTCCCTGGTGTGTCATATTCATGTAAGATATATGTAAAATCTTAGCAGACTGGAGTGGCATTTTTAAGGGGTCTTTTACATTTGAATGAGAATCTGGTCAGCATAACTGATGAGTGTTACCCTCTTGTGTGCTAAAGTACCAAGTAAAAGACAAACCTTGTTCAGTGATGATTGTAGATGTACTTATTTGGAGAAGCAGGAGGCCTATCATCTTGGGAAGGATAACAGATCAAATTTGACTTGTAATAACTATACTCAGGTAAGAGCAGTTGTTCTGAGAGTTTATGCTTCAACTAAAAAGGAATACAATTTAACCATAAAAGAAACCCTCTCTGGTACAACCCGGTACAACCCATGTACATAGTGGTAGGCCACACTTAAATCTGCACTCTTTGGTGTGAACTTCACACTTCCTCCTTCACTGTCTAAAAGTAAAAGCAGCCCTTTAGGATGATGTGTTTGACAGTAAGTAGTGTAATGAGAAACTAGATCATCATTGTTCCTGTTTTCCTGAGGCTAAACTAAATAGTTTAGCTTTTTAGTCCTATGAAATTAAAATACTCTTGATGGACCTTGATGATTACGGAGGTGTAGCCGAAAATTGTATTTTCCTTTGTTTTCTACAAAGCCCCTAATTTATTAGCCCTTAAGTTATCTGTTATTTTCGGCAACTTAGCAAGTAGAGGTTGTTTTTGCACTTGTTGGAGAATTGGTAGTGTTACTCCATTAGGTAAATGTGTTTATTGTAGCTCTAGCTCTACTGATTACTGTCCAATTTCCATAACTCACATATTATCTAAAGTTTTTGAACATCTTTTGGCAAAGCATCCAAAGAGGTATGCTGAATGCAATCATCTGTTCCCTTGTTTGTAACATGGTTTTTGCAAAGGCCTTGAAGCATGTGATGTTCTTAAAATCTCCTGTGCTGTGCAGAAATCCTTTGTATCTGGTCAGGCAGTTCATATAATGGGCCTTGATTTTATTGATGCCTTTGACGATGTTAATCGTGTTGCCCTTATCTTCAAACTCAAACAGTTGGGAGTAGGTGGGTATTTCTCAGTATCATTATTGAATTCCTAAGTAAGAGATTGAAAAGAGCAGTTGTTTTTGGGCACCATAGTGCATACATGAATGTGATACCTGGTGTTCCTTAAGGTAGTGTTCTTGGCCTATTACTTTTCCTACTATATACACATATGTGGGTTAGCCTAGAGAACAAGCTTGTTGCATATGCAGATGAGGCTACTCTCTGCCCCAGTTCCAACTTCAAAATGTAGATCTGGGGTTGCTGAATCCGTTGATAGAGATCTACTTGAAATTAGTGTATGGTGTAAATTATGGGGCAAGAAGTTGAACCCTAACAATACTCAAAGTATGGTTGCAAATAGGTCGAGTACATTGGCTCCTCAACATCCAGATCTCTGAATTAATGATGTTTCTTTAACTCTATATGACTCCTTTAAAATTTTATGTGCGATTCTTGATTGCAAATTTACTTGAGAGACACACCATTGCATATATCAAAAATGACATGCATCATGTAAAACCGTTTGATTAATGCTTGTCAACCTATAGAATTCTTAGAAAACTTTGGTGATTAGTTCGTTTTAAAGATTACTGAAAAGTTGACTGAGGATGTTAGTGATTAGTAAAAGTATTTGTACTAGTTTCCCGGTGTATGATTTAATAGTACTATATTGTATTTGAAGATATACATTTTCAACCTTTATATATTTTCCCTTTCTACCATTATAGGAGTCATTTTTTGTTAATTTTCTTTACCAAGTGAATATTTTTTTTATATCTTTATTATCTTTTCATAATCTCATCATGATCTTCAATCATTTTGTTAATCTGAAGAATTGAAATTGTATGAGAAAAAGTCACAATAGGTTCATTAGCTTGGATCCACTTGCCTAGAACCATAAAAGGATTGGTAGGCCCTACCTAGTTATTGTATCACCTCCTGGAGCCAATTAGTGAGCTGTGGGTTAGTCGGAGTCAGGGTCGTTAACCAGATAGTAAGTGTGCTTGTTATACCCGGCCGAAGCCCGCGAACCGTAACAACAAATGGTGTTCAGTGCTAAAGCAGATTTGTGCTTAGCAGTCTTCAAACAGCTATAGCATGCGGACTAACTATCTGGTTAATGACCCTGATCCTGACTAACCCACAGCTAACTAACCGACCCATAAAAAATGACAGCTAGATATTAAAATAGGTAAGGTTTGCACATACAGATTTAACCCTTCCCAACACCTCCCCCTTTCTTAACTACAACCTGCTAGTTTGGCAATTTGTGAAAGATTGTGGTTTCTGAGTGTACCTCTCGGGGTAGCCCCTCTCACCAAGGTATGACTAATCAAGTCCCCCTGCCACTCACCATGACAGGAAAGATATATTTATATATAATATATATAGCCAGAAAATTGATATTTTTTCAAATAGAGGAGGATGGACATCACCCCTTTTTGGTTCTGGGCTAGAGACCGAACAAGCAAATGAACCTCAGATGAATTTTTTCTGTTAGTTTCAGAGCATTAAATTGCAAAGTATGAGGATCATGGTGAGATTATGAAAAGAACATAAAGAATTATAGAAAATATACTATTCTGTAAAGTAAATGAAAATTGTGGAAAATAGTTATAGTTGAGAGTGGGAATTTTACTTTCTGGAACCTGGGACCAACTGAACATCGGGGAGAAACCTACAAATTTGTGGTTGGTAAATCAGCACACACAGTTATAAGTCGAGATAATTTGTGATATATATATATATATATATATATATATATATATATATATATATATATATATATATATATATATATATATATATATATATATATATATATATATATATATATATATATATATATATATAGTTGATAGATGGGTTCCTCTTGGGAATCGCAATTTAAGTAGGAATAAAATAGTCAATGCTGCTATCATCATCTTTATTCGGGAGCTTTCGACATAACTTATGTCATCTTCAGCCTATCTGCAATTATCATATGTAAAATTAATAAAATTAATAAAATCATCCTAAGTACATAGTTAGTAAGATTCACTTTCATGAATTGATCAACTAGTTCTAAAATCAACCAATCAAGGAACATAAACCTTAAAAAAAGACTTATTACACACAACTATATAAAAGACTTAATAACTAATATAACTAGTCACCCGCAGGAGATGATGACCACCCATCCAGACCAGCAACCCACAGACCACACGGATCAATGGGTCACCGGTAACTGAACAGGTAAGCCCTCATTCAAGCTGGGTTTTGTCTTAAAAAACGGATTTTGAGCGAAGCGAAAAATCTATTTTTGGGTGAGATAGCCATGGCGTCCTGATGGAAGGTTCCTTTTTAGTAGCTTCCTTGGGTAAATAACTACTAAGATATTCCCAGAGAATTTAACCACAGGTTATCACAGAATTCTAACTTCTGGAGCGAGTATCCTAAAGGTTTCCCTTTAAGACATCGTATATCAACAGGGGACGCATGTATTAACGCGCCACATAGCTATCTACACCCCAAACAGAGATAATGCTTCGGTGTGTAAAGTCGGAGAATAGTTGGGAGCCGTTCCATAGCTAATCTCATTCGTGGCTACTTTTGGTACTCGAGACGTAAACAAACGGGCGCCATTGCTTTAATGACGTCACGACCGTCTTCATCCTGAAGCCAGTTGCTTGCCGATCACCATGATACAGCAGAGCAGGGTGGGACCTAAAAACTGGACGAAGTAGCAGGGAGGGTCCATCAGGACGCCATGGCTATCTCACCCAAAAATAGATTTTTCGCTTCGCTCAAAATCCGTTTTTTGGGCTCAAGCCATGGCGTCCTGATGGAAGAATACCAGAGAATCAATGTATCGTGGTAGATTTTCCCCTATTAGTAAGTGCCAAGGGCTTTGAACAAATAGCATAGTAATCTTAGTGAAGAACCGTAGGGAAGAATCTTCCTGCCCCCCTTGGCAGTGAAGTTCCCACGGGCCATGCCGACGTCAAAGTGGTTATTGAAGGGCTATTCACCCTGATAGAAGAACCTGAAGAACTTGGAGACGAAACTGAATGGTTGGCATTCGTATTGGAACATTCTGGAAAGCAGACCAGTGGTGGTTGGACACTGTGTGCTGAGAAGGTTGGTTTCATCTCCAGGGTATGAAGAGTAAGTATTCGTATTGGAATATTACATAGTCAGAGTGAATATAAATTAAAGGTTAGTCTCTTAATTTCTCCATGAACCATAAGGAAAAGGGGATAATAAAACTATGACAGGCATGTATTTCATAGTAAGTAGGAGCTGATTGAGACGCACAGGTAATAAAATAGAAATTTTATTTCACAATTGCAGAAATTAAATGAATTGCAGCAATAAGTAAAGTTCATTTACAGTAATTACAATGTACATAGTAATAAAGACTTGCTCTTGAATCTGAAAAGGAATTTCAAATTTATTAGTAGGCACTCGTTCTCGAGGAACGTTAGTCTTTGATTAAAACACATCATGCTCAGGGCATGCGGCACTTGTGTGACAACTATGACATTTCACCTGGGATAAGAACAGTTATAAAAGCACTAAGTGTTTTCGACATCACTATGTATCGCTCAAGGGTCAACATAGGCACCCGAGGAGTTAGAGTCCCAAGTAACTCACTGTTCTATGCAGAGTTAGGTGCAGGTTTCATAACACTACCTGCGGCTACCACAAAATGTTTGACTTCGTGCACTTGTTTCGCATAATGTTTAAAGAAAACGCGCGAGGACTTCCAGCCTGTGAAGCTTTTAAGGCTTTCAAAGTCCATACTCTGAAAGAAATTCAGAGATGATGCAACTTTCCTAGGATCATGACCGGCGGGTGTACTGTCAGGATCCGCTCTGCGAATGAAGTAGGTGATTTTCGCTTTTAATTGTTTCAGTGACAGGTCGCTGCCCGATGTTTCTCCTTTGAAGAGTTGGCCTCCACCAAAGTTCGAAGTTCTGCGAAGATAGACCTTGAGGCTCTCTACTGGGCATAAAGAGACATCTTCCTTCAGGGGGCATATTCTCCAGGGGCCCCATCTTTTGGTGGGTAATTCATTTTTGGCGAGAAACGTCGGATCAGGGGAGAGGGTAATGTCTCCTGTATCAGTAAACAGGATGTGACCCTCTTCTCTCGATAATGCCACTATTTCGCTGACTCGGGCTCCTGAAGCAAGAGCAAAGAGAAATATAACTTTCTGAGTCAGATCCTTGAGAGGGCATGAATCATTATCCAAGTTGGAGGCGAAATGGAGCACCTTGTCTAATGACCAGGAGATCGGTTTCGGTGGGGGTGCTGGGCGTAGACGAGCGCATGCTTTCGGTAGTTTATTGAAGATGTCGCTGGACAGATCAATTTGGAAGGCATACAGAATTGGTCTGGTCAAGGCCGATTTGCAGGTTGAAATCGTATTGGCTGCTAATCCTTGTCCATGAAGGTGAATGAAGAAGGACATGCAGAAATCAATTGTGATTTCTTTAGGATTTTTTGTCTTGACGAAAGAGACCCATTTTCTCCAAGATGATTCGTATTGCCGTCTTGTGGATTCGGTCTTGTATTCCTCGAGGAAGTCTAGACTTTTCTTCGAGATCCCAAACCTCTTCTTTGCGGCTAGGGAGAGAAAATCATGAGATGAAGGTCCTTCATTTTCGATGATGAAGCGAAGACAGTCGACTTCTGTACTTGTTGGGAGAGAACTGGGCCCGGGAGAGGGATCAGCTTGGGCTGCAGCTCCAGGACCAGGGGGTACCAGTTGCTCCGGGGCCACTTGGGAGCTACTAGGGCCGCTGTCCCTTTGAAGGTTCTCAGCTTGGAGAGGACTTTCAGCAGAAGGTTGGTGGGAGGGAACAGGTAGATCTTGGACCATCTGTTCCAGTCCAGTGACATGGCATCCACTGCTTCTGCCTTGGGGTCCTCGTACGGGGCCACATACCGAGGAAGTTGATTGTTGTCGCTCGTTGCGAAGAGATCTATCTGAAGTTCTGGGACTTGGTGAGAGATGAAGGAGAATGATCTTGCGTCTAGAGACCATTCCGACTCTATCGGGTTTGTTCGAGATAGAGCATCCGCTGTCACGTTGCGGAATCCTTGTAGGTGAACTGCAGACAGGTGCCATTTCTTCTTCTCTGCCAGACGGAAGATTGGGAGAAGCACCTGATTTATCTGGGGCGATCTTGAGCCTTGGCGATTGAGACATCGAACTACCACCGAGTTGTCTAGGGTTAGACGAATGTGGATCGAGGGAGGCGGGGATAGTTTCTTCAGAGTTAGAAGGACCGCCATGGCCTCCAAGATGTTGATGTGGAACATCTTGAACAGGGGAGACCAAGTGCCTTGAGCCTGTTTTTGGTGGGAGTGACCTCCGCAACCCTCCAGCGAAGCGTCCGTGTGGATGTTGAGTGATGGAGGTGGGTGTTGAAGAGGAATGGACCTTTTCAGGGCCTTTGCTTCCGACCACGGCTTGAGGAGAAGTCGAAGTCTGTTTGGGAGCCGTCTCTTGAGGTCTCTTCGAGCGATGGATGCAGAACGTCTCCAGACTCCCGCGGCATCCTTTAGCTGTGCACGAAGTACTGGGTTTGTTACTGAGGCGAACTGTAGAGAGCCTAGAACCCGTTCCTGCTGGCGTCTTGAGATCCGTTTGGATTTCAGTAGTCGCTTGACAGACCCTGCTATTTCCTTCCTTTTCTTCTGGGGGATGGAAAGGCGGTGTGACTGAAGGTTCCATTGGATTCCTAACCACTGGAACTTCTGAGCTGGAGAGAGGCGAGATTTCTTCTCGTTTATCTTGAATCCCAGGTGTTCTAGGTACTGGGTGACTTTGCTGCAGGATTTTACACAATCCTCGGGCGATGGAGCCCAAACTAGCCAATCGTCGAGGTAGGCCATCACCTGGACGTTTCGGAGGCGGAGCTGTTGTACTATGGCGTCAGCCAGCTTTGTGAAGATCCGAGGGGCCACATTGAGGCCAAAGGGCATGGCCCTGAAGGCGTAGCTTTTCCTTTAGAGTCGAAATCCTAGGTAGGAGGAAGCGTGATGGTTCATTGGAACGTGCCAGTAGGCATCCGCCAGGTCTATGGAGACCGTGTAAGAACCTCGAGGCAGAAGGGTCCTTATTTGTTGAAGAGTCAGCATCTTGAACTTGTCGTTCGCTATGAACTTGTTGAGGGGGATAAGTCCAGAATGACTCTGAGTTTGTCGGAGTCTTTCTTGGGGACACAAAACAGTCTTCCTTGGAACCTGGTGGACTTTACCTTCCTTATCACCTTCTTGTTCAAGAGATCTAGGACATATTCTTCCAGAAGGGGGGTTGATTGTTGGAAGAACTGCTGGAATGTTGGGGGTGATTGAGTCCAACTCCAGCCTAGACCCTTCTTGACGATGCTGTGTGCCCAGGGATCGAAGGTCCAACGATCCTGGAATTGGCGGAGTCTTCCTCCCACCGGAAACACTTCATTGCTTCTGGTGTCCCGAGGGCTTGCTGCCTCGGCCGCTAGCTCCCTTTCCTCTTCTGCCTCTGGAGGGACGGCGAGACGCGTCTCTGCCTGCACCTCTGTTTGAGCCTCTACCTTTGGGACGAAAGGTAGTCGTCTGTTGCTCGAAAGCAGGGGTGAAGACCGGTGACTGTGACAATACCGGTTGGGTGACCAGTTGAAAGGTCTGTTGTGGCTGAGCTGCCACTTGGGAGGTAGCGGGTCCCGGAAACTGACGTCTTGGTTGACGTTGCTGGGGTTTCTGTTTTGAGGCTTTCCTCTTAGGTTGAGGTCCGTCGTCCTGAGAGGATTTTCTCTTCTTTGACATGCCCCATTTGTGGAGAAGGTTCCTATTTTCCGTGGCGGCTTTGTCAGTGATCTCCTTCACAAGGTCAGAAGGAAAGAGGTGTTTGCTCCAGATGTTGGAGGAAATCAGCCTCCGGGGTTCGTGTTTCACAGTGGCACCTGCGAACACGAATTCACGACAGGCTCTCCGAGCCTTCATGAAGTGGTACATGTCCTTCATCAGGGTTGCCATGTGGGATTTGGCAAGTACCATGTAGTGGTCTGGTACTCTGGTGTCACAGGCCATAATTTCAAGTTGGACTTGGTGGGACATGGATGCTGCGAGCCTCTCCTTCGTATCTTGTTCCCGACGAAGGAGGTGATCGTTGAGCTTCGGGAGGTCTTCATTAAACTGACGTCCGGCGACGTCAGGATCTAGCTTTCCCACGACGAAAGTATGCTGGATGTCCTTCCAGTGTTGGGCGTCAGGGGGAGTAACTATGGAGAAGGGTCTGCACTCCTCCAGTGCAGGGCAGGCTTTCCCCTCTTCCACAGCTTTAAGGCACGCAGCGAAGGCCTTTTCCATGAATGGAAGTACTGCATCTTCAGGTGCGACGTAGGTAGGGTGCTTCTTGCTCAGGGCCGGAAGCTTAGAGCAGGTAAAACCCCTACTTTTGAACGTGTTGGCTAGCATAGCCTGGGCCTTCGCGAGATCGAACACTATCTCTTCTTTCGGTTCGGTCTCTTCTTTAGAGGCAGGTTCAGAGCGAAGTCGGACGTAACAGTCCGGGTAGGCCTCAAAATTTGGGAAGAATTCCACATCTTCCAGGGGGACCGAGCCGATCTTGTCGCTGACAAAGATTCTGCCAGTCGCTATCACCATATGCTCAGCATACCTCCATGGGTTGGCATGAGAGCAAGCGGGGAGATCCTTAACCGAGATCTTCTTCGGTTCTTTGGATCCTATCATGGACCTGATGAACTCCTGATTCTCCTTCAACTTGTCGTCCATGACGGCTTTAATCAACCGGAGCATTTTGCTGGGTGGATGATAAGGGTTCCGGGGTCGTGGAGGTAGACGGGAGAGACACTTCCGTCGGTGTAGGAGTAGGGGCGGTGATGGAAGGAGGAGCGACCTCTTGCTCCGACTCGGCGTATTCCACCTGGTCTTCATCATCTTCAGCTCCTTGAGCCATAAGGGTCTTCTCCGTACCCTCCGAGACATCCGACATGTGTTCGTCATCATCGGAATCTAGGCGGCAATCGTGCATGGACTGGGCCATGACTACATCAGGTTCCACTGTAATTTGGACAGTGGGGATCAAATCCTTGGGCACCACAGAATCAGGGGAGGCCTTTGGGAACAGAAGTGACCTCAATTCTTCAGTGGCCAGGTACGGTCCGGTGGCATTCTTCTGGAAGCCACGTACCCATTTGCGTAGCTTCTCTCGAGCAATGTCCCTGACCTCCGCTGAGGGAGGGTTATGGAAGCCATCAGCTATGTGAGCCTGGCAGACCGTACAGTTCAGCGGGTCCCAGAATTTCAAATCCCCTTTCTTGTTAGCACAAGGGGCGTGAGTCCTGCAAGCCGTATGCCCGTAGAAGTGCGGGCGTTTCACAGCGCAGAAGTCGAAGTCACACTTCATCTGCTCCTCCTGTGGAAGAAAGAGAAAATGAGTATGGGGGGAGGCATAAGAATGGCTCTTAAGCTAAGTTAACATTAATCATTAATTTTAACTTGATAAAGGGTGTGATGCACAGAGATTGAAATAGTAAAGAAAACATACTCCATGCATCCCGCCCGGCTGGCTACCGCAAGCTTTATCCTTGGATAATCCGAGATGGCCGAAGGCACAGGATAGTATTCCTTAGAAGTCCATAGGGCAATGGAATTCCATGGAAATTGCCAAGGATAAGTTTGGGACCGAGCCCACTCAGTCCCAAATTAGGGGGCTAACGGGTCCCCTAGGGTAACTGCTTCCGGCAACCAGCCGCGCTAAGATACACGCAGCATGCTGGAATTTTGAAGAATGCAAAGGGACAGCATGATTACCAATAGAACAGTACCAAGGTACTGATCTAATAGCGTAAACAGGCCATCTGTTTGCAGTGTAGGGCTATCAGTATTCATATGATAGCTAGTGGAAGGGGGTGCAAGTAGTCTTGACGCCTCCGGGGGGTTCCGGCAAACCTCCGGCACGCCGGAGGCCGCTCCAGCAGAGTTTCTGGCATTAGAACAGACAATATATAAGTCAAGAGTAATACCAGGGTGGCGGTCGCCGGCACAACGGCGGCATGCCGGCAGAGGGAGCGGCGGCTCCGGCAGTCGGAGGATGCCGGATTGGTGACAGGGACAAGGATGGTTATAGCGGAACCAGGTTGCCGGCACTCCGGTGGCCGACCGGCAGGCGGACGGCGAAGCTATGAGGAAGGAGGAGAGCCATCGGCAGGAAGCCGGCGGCAGTCGGCAGTCCCCCGGAACACGGGGGCTGTCGGCCAGAGGGTAAGGGGAGAGTCACCAAGATAGGAGGTGGGTATCGCCGACAGTGGAGGCGGCAAGGGACCGGCACCCGGATAGTGAAAGAGACAGGGGGAGGGATGTAAGAAGTCCAGTCATGGACTCCCAGACATCCCCCCTGAGAGGGTGTACCCATGATAGAGGCTGGCTCTATCACCCAGAAGCAGGGGTCTCAGAGGACCGGGAGCTAGGGTAGCCCAAGGGAGGGCTAGGGGACACCCAAAGAGGGGGAGACCTCTACATACAGAACAAATCCAGTGGCTAACCCTATAGGACACTATGAAGGGTATATGTACCAGAGCGGACTGCACATAGAAGCTCAAGGTAGCCCTATCACTCCACCCTAAGGAGGAGTTGTAGGACGGGGGACAGATGGGTATAGACTAACCTAAGTGTAGGCTAGGCTATACAAGAGATAGGTGGGGAGGGGAGAAGAGAAGAGTCTTCCATGGAAGGGGTTCTGTACCAGAGCGGCTACTAGGGAAAAGGAGGACACTCCCTAACCTAAGATAAGGCAGCCTGGCTGAAACGGTGCATGGGTACAGTTTCAGCAGGGAACAGAATAACCTTTCCAAAACCTAACCTAGAGCAGGGCTAAGAGCCCTGAACTAGGAAGGATAGTAGACATATCGCTATCGCAGGACAGTCATAGACTAGTCCTAGCCATAGAGGAAGGGCTAGCCGTTCCTCACTCTCAGACGCAACCCTAAGGGGGGTTCATTCCCTTAGGGAGGACTGAGAGGCGATAATATACTCCGTTAGGCGCTTGATCCCTTTACTTAGTAAGGGAATCAAGGCTAAACAGAGGGAATGCCAAGGGCAGGGGGATGAAGGAAGCATATAGGGGTCTTACAAGTAGGTTAGGTTAGGAAGGGACACTAACTAACCTATCCCCTATATGGTCCCTGAAGGCGAAAAACACTTGCATCACAGTCGAAAGTATTGTAAAATAATGCCACTATCTTCATAACTTAGCCTAGGATCACTAATAAAATCATGCATGAACACTGATATATAGGCACTCTGGCCTGGGGGCTATAGTAGCCGACTGGTATGAGGTCAATCGATGACCGATAAAAAAGCGTCAAAACACGATATAAAAGTTCCTAGCTATGAAGACTAAATAAACTAATGTTATCGATTAGTAAATGAGGCCGGAAGCGTTGTTGTGGCTAACTAAATAAGGCATGCATAACAACAACGACGCCATAAAATGGCGGGTCCGGTAGAGGCACAGCTCTGCCACAAAACAACAAATATCTCGGAAAGTAATATTTACTTTACGGTCAGAGCTTAACTAAACAATACTGGAACCTTGTACTCAACTTTCCAGAAGAAGGCGAGGCCGAAGGTAGCGACATAATGGAGATGCAAAGCGATAAGTAAAGCACAGGGAAAATCCGTCTAAGTAGGGCGAGCTACTGAACAAAGGATGAAGACGGACGTGACGTCATTAAAGCAATGGCGCCCGTTTGTTTACGTCTCGAGTACCAAAAGTAGCCACGAATGAGATTAGCTATGGAACGGCTCCCAACTATTCTCCGACTTTACACACCGAAGCATTATCTCTGTTCAGGGTGTAGATAGCTATGTGGCGCGTTAATACATGCGTCCCCTGTTGATATACGATGTCTTAAAGGGAAACCTTTAGGATACTCGCTCCAGAAGTTAGAATTCTGTGATAACCTGTGGTTAAATTCTCTGGGAATATCTTAGTAGTTATTTACCCAAGGAAGTTACCAAAAAGGAACCTTCCATCAGGACGCCATGGCTTGAGCCCAAAAATATATAAAGACTCCAAGATTCTCAGCTGGCTGACGTTACTATGTCTGTCCGTAATTTTGAAATTTTCAATAGAAATGGCATGACCAGATTTAAATGCGTGGTCATAAATAGCGGAAATTGGTTTTTTACTTAACGGTATTTTGGTTCTTACCGATCTCCCCATGTGCTCCGAAATCCTACACTGAAGCTGTCTAGACGTGCTTCCAGTGTAGCACTCATTACAGAGTGCACATTGAAAAGTGTATATGACACCGGAACACAAGGGAGTAGGTAGACTCTTCTTATATTTAAACAGTGAGCCAACTGAGAACTTGTTAGTAAAAATTAATTTTAAATCTATGTGGGGATAACATTTCCCCACAACACTCATAACCTCTGTTCTTAGTCTCTCCGAAACATAACCATAGTACGGAAAGGAGACATATAACTTTTTCCTACTGACTGTTTGAATTGTTAAATTTTGACTGTAAATTTTATCTAAAAACTTCTTGACTTGATTATAATAGAGGTTCAGAGGGAACCCATTAGTAATAAAAAATGATTTTAGAAAATTTTCTTCCTCATGAAACCCCAGAACATCTAGTAACTAAGCTCGCCCCTCTCACAGTAAATGAATATACCCTGAAAAATACTTATGAATTTGTAGACTTGAATAATTCTGTCGGAGATGCAAATAACTATGTTATGTGCAGCTTCGACATTGAAAGTTTGTTCACTAACATTCCTCTAAGAGAAACACTGGAGATAATTCTTGAACAGCTTTTCCCTAACCCAGGGGACATTTTCGAAGGTTTCAGTAAAAAACAATTTAAAATACTATTAGAACTAGCTACCACTACATCCACATTCATGTTTGATAACAAGTTATATGAGCAGGTAGATGGAGTAGCAATGGGATCGCCGTGTGGACCAACCTTGGCAAATATATTTTTATGTTATTGTGAAGGGAAATGGTTGAATGATTGTCCTGTGGATTTTAAGCCTTTTTTGTACCGTCGATATGTAGACGATAGATTTTTACTTTTCAAAAATTTAGATCATATAAGCCAGTTTTTAGATTATTTAAATACAAAGCATCGTAACATAAGATTTACGAAAGAAAATGAACAGGATAATTCTTTGCCTTTTCTCGATGTCTTGGTCTCTCGGAAACATAATACCTTTGAGACCTCAGTATTTCGAAAAAACACTTTTACAGGACTAAGCACTCATTTTTTAAGCTCCGAACCAAAAATCTACAAAATTAATTCGATAAAAACACTGTTATATAGATGTTATCATGTATGTTCAACTTTTCTGGGGTTTCATGAGGAAGAAAATTTTCTAAAATCATTTTTTATTACCAATGGGTTCCCTCTGAACCTCTATTATAATCAAGTCAAGAAGTTTTTAGATAAAATTTACAGTCAAAATTTACAGTCTCCTTTCCGTACTATGGTTATGTTTCGGAGAGACTAAGAACAGAGGTTATGAGTGTTGTGGGGAAATGTTATCCCCACATAGATTTAGAATTAATTTTTACTAACAAGTTCTCAGTTGGCTCACTGTTTAAATATAAGGAGAGTACCTACTCCCTTGTGTTCCGGTGTCATATACACTTTTCAATGTGCACTCTGTAATGAGTGCTACACTGGAAGCACGTCTAGACAGCTTCAGTGTAGGATTTCGGAGCACATGGGGAGATCGGTAAGAACCAAAATACCGTTAAGTAAAAAACCAATTTCCGCTATTTATGACCACGCATTTAAATCTGGTCATGCCATTTCTATTGAAAATTTCAAAATTACGGACAGACATAGTAACGTCAGCCAGCTGAGAATCTTGGAGTCTTTATATATTTTTAAGACAAAACCCAGCTTGAATGAGGGCTTACCAGTTCAGTTACCGGTGACCCATTGATCCGTGTGGTCTGTGGGTTGCTGGTCTGGATGGGTGGTCATCATCTCCTGCGGGTGACTAGTTATATTAGTTATTAAGTCTTTTATATAGTTGTGTGTAATAAGTCTTTTTTTAAGGTTTTATGTTCCTTGATTGGTTGATTTTAGAACTAGTTGATCAATTCATGAAAGTGAATCTTCCTAACTATGTACTTAGGATGATTTTATTAATTTTATTAATTTTACATATGATAATTGCAGTAGGCTGAAGATGACATAAGTTATGTCGAAAGCTCCCGAATAAAGATGATGATAGCAGCATTGACTATTTTATTCCTACTTATATATATATATATATATATATATATATATATATATATATATATATATATATATATATATATATATATATATATATATTATATATATATATATATATATATATATATATATATATATATATATATATATATATATATATATATATATATATATATATATATATATTATTTGTCAGTACCACTACCGAGTGTTCAGGCACATTAAGGAAAAGTAAAGGAGGTTAATGGACGTGCTACAAGGGTACTTCTGATACTTTCTGAAATAACCATGGACACGTGTTTTCCCGTTAAAATTTGTGTTTGTATGTGCATGAAGTGCTGCTCTACATAGTGAAGTGTTCTTTATCACTTGCATTCTTTTGCTTCCTGCTAAAATTTTACTTTTCCTTCTAAACCAATCGGTGCTCGAAGTTTTCTTCTCCCTTTAGTGCCATTGTCTGCTTTAGGTTCAAACAGAGAAAAATAAAAGGTTAGTAGTAACCGTTTGCTCTTAGCTCACCCTAATTACAAGGTTGGCATAAAAAATACATCAAATGCGATAGTACCTCATGCCTCCCCCCCCCCCCTCACATACAGAACTATTATGTTTATTTTATTGATTTCCATTCTAACAACAGCGATCCCGAGTCCACCGTAGACATCCTGAGAAATCTTTTCACAAAAGAAGAAATTACCTTTGCATATGTTTCGTGCAGAGACCACATGCCTGACGGCATTCGGAATGCACAAAATCCAAAGGCGGCGACTTCTCAGAAGAAAATCTCATCTCATGTCAATGTGGCTTAAAACCACAACAAACGTCCGCGTATGCCCATGTGACTCATACATCCTACCTCCTGCCCAGCCAGCTGACCTCAACCTAATGACCACGTAATACTGCAGCAAGAACTTTGGAGTTGTCAACTTTGCTGTCAAAAAAAAACTGAAGATCTCTGTACAATAATTGCAATCCCTGATGAAATCACTGCAATGGGGCAGATGATCAAGGATGCAATTGGGCAGTAAATCATTGATGCAATTGCTACAATGGGGCTGCAAATCAATGAGATAATGGATCAAATTGGAGAATTGAAGGAACAATATAATAATTTGAGTGACTCCACGAACCAACCTCAGATAATTCCTGAACAACTGTTATACTGTAAGTTCTCAACGCAGCAGCAGTTCTGTGTCAAATGGGGTAATGTCCTATCCAAAACATTTGGTTGATCTAACGGTCTCAGGCAAGGAGGCATCCTTTCACCATATTCATTTAATGTGTACACATGATTTGAATATCAGACTAAATTCACTCGCCATTGTTTGTACGGTTAATGGCTTTACCATAAATAACATGTGCTACAGTGACAATATGAAACTTATTTTGCCCATCGCCTAAAGATTACAGGGTCTTGTCAATACCAACCCCTGGGAGACCTGACTGATTGCGATAATTACACAGGATCACACTTATGTCAGTTGTCATAAAAATATATACTATGCTTATTCTAAAGACACTAGAGAGAAAAATTGATGGAAAGCTGAGAGATGAACAAGCAGGATTTAGGAAAGGCAGAAGGTATGCTAACCAAATTTTCATTTGAAGACGTACAGCAATGCATAAAATATAGAAATCCTCTTTTGATGCCATTTGTGGACTATGGAAAAGCCTTTGATAGTGTGTACTGGCCAGTTTCATGGAGATTCCTGCATCATTATGGAATTCCTCTTAAATATGTGAATTTGATTAAGTCTGTTCATGAGCATAGCAAGTGCAAAGTTACTATTAGTGGAGCCCTATCAAATGAATTTCCCGTGAACAGAGTACTCTAAGAGGGTGTGCTGTCGCCTATGTTGTTTTTCCTCCTCATAGATTTTGTAAGGCTTAGAACAGTTGGAGATGATGGAGAAGGGTTGGACTGGATTGGTAATAGAAAGTTAGCTGACCTGGAGTATGCCGATGACTGTCATTATTAGCAGAAAACCACAGGATTTGCAATACTTGCTTACTAGAATGCATGAAATATCACAGGAGGTTGGGCTCAAGATAGATAGAAGAAAATGATGAGAACAGAATATACAATAGAAGATGAAATGTCAATGGAAGGAGAAAGGATTAATGAGGTAGAATCATTTAAGTATATATGAACTATGATCTTTAATACAGGGCCTTTATTATTGGAGTTTATTGAAATATTGATAAAAAGCAAATCAGACAATGGCTAGGTTATGTAAAATTTGGAAATCAGATTGCCTGAAATTACATATAGATATCAGACTATATATCAGTTTAGTCAGATCGGTGTTACTGTATGGATATGAGTCATGGTATGACAATGAAACAATCTCCAACAGATTTAGGAGATTATTACAACAAAGCACTCAGAAGAATATTGAGAGTTAAAAGGCAGGGAAGGGTCGAAACTATAAGAGAGATTACTCAAGTGCCATGTGTGGATGAGATTATGGTGAGGGGTAGATGGAGATGGTTTTGGCATGTCATTCTCACCCCCAAAGAGTAATTAATTCACTAAACTTTTAACAGGACACCACAAGGCACTCGAAGAGTTGGAAATCCCAGGTCCTCGTGGCCGAAGACAATGAAGTGTGAAGTAGAAGATGAATGGAGAAGTATTGAGACGATTTTCGGAATCTAACTAAGGCCCTTTATGTCAATAGACGTAGGGGGATATATATGTATATATATATATATATATATATATATATATATATATATATATATATATATATATATATATATATATATATATATATATATATATATATATATATATATATGTATGTATATATATATATATATATATATATATATATATATATATATATATATATATATATATACATACATATATATATATATATATATATATATATATATATATATATATATATATATATATATATATATATATATATATATATAGAGAGAGAGAGAGAGAGAGAGAGAGAGAGAGAGAGAGAGAGAGAGAGAGAGAGAGAGAGAGAGAGAGAGAGAGAGAGAGAGAGAGAGGTTATACAATTTTTCTGGAACTTATTGGATCGTTACCTACAGTATACTCAGAATGTATATGTTATTTTTCAGGGCAGGTTGCAGACGAGATAGGAAATGGATTTTCCCGTCTGATGTAGATATTGATGGGTTATGCAGTAGGCTACTTTTACCTTTATGGACAATTAAAATCTCTCTCTCTCTCTCTCTCTCTCTCTCTCTCTCTCTTTATATATATATATATATATATATATATATATATATATATATATATATATATATATATATATTTATATATATATATACAAACTCCATGTATGTGTAGATTGTTTTATTTTGTGTAAGACACGGCCTCTTGCGTTGGCAGCCCGCAAATAAAGTCCAAAAAGTGAAGGGCGAACACTAGGGGGGGGGGGGGGGTGTTCTTAAAAGTAGTTCGTAGTATTTCCTACCTCTTATCGGAAAATCAATGGAGTTAAGGGTGCATTTAATGTATATTTCATTCGATATATATATTAGTATTCAATAGAAGGACATGATTAAATCAATGAGTTAATAAGAAAAAATGTATCATCATTCAATTAGTCTTGCCAAATGTATTGTTCCGCATACGGGCGTACAGTCTGAGTCAGACGACTGTCACACTGGCGTCTACGGTCTATCTAAGAATCTACAATTCAATGATACATAAATAATAATAAAGATGTCCTAGCTTAGGCACCAGGTCTTGACCTACCTAACCTGAAATCTCCCACCTAGTGAGACCTAAGAAAGTGCAAATTAAAATCAAGTTTGTAGATTGCATCCTGCCATGACTTCCCATAATCTAGCCTACAACGTTAATTACCACATAATCTAGGACAAGACATAAAATTTAAGGGAACCCTTTCAAAGCACTACTATACATTGCTGCCTGTTATATGAAGCAAAACTGAGTCTGCCTCATATGTTTGAATAAGACTTGCTGCCTTTCCCTACCTCACCACTAATAGGAATTACAGTAATGTATACTAACCTTAACCTAATCTAGGGTGCTGGATCCTCACCTACGGAATATAGCCTATATTCCTCCCTTAACTATTGTGATTTACAATGCTGTAGTCTGTAGATAGTATCGAATTAGGTTGATTTACTGTATCCCAATTGGCGTGCAATGATGTATAATAAAGAAAATTGTGGAGGTATATCCTGACCTAACCTACTGCATAACACATATTACTGTTTAAAACATTCTCGAACAGTAAGTCAAACAGTTATCAAAGCTTTACTGTAAAACGCTAAGTTTTGTAATAAAAAGAATTATTCTGCTTGGCTCGTCAAAACTCTTAGGCACAAGTAACAAAGATTCACAACATAACATTTGTTAACTGTATAATTGTTAAATATCTTGGTAAATCTTCAGGAGCATGCTGCACTATATATTACAAAGAATAGTCACTTATATGGAAAGATGATGTAAAAAGCCATATAAGAAGTATAGTCATTTTATGAAAGATCAAATGAGGTGGAATTAAATGAGCTCAATAAGTTTTTATTTCAAAATTTCCTAAGTCGGGAGAGATGTATCCTCTACAGTACAGTACTGTTTACTTCCAAGAAACCCTTTATCCTTTATCTCACTTTCTTAGGCAAACAAGCAGTTCCAGTTATAGATTATTGGTCGAGAGCTGTGACGTCATCATGACGTACTGGTGGTGTAATGGGTTTCATAACTAATTATGAACGACTTCATTCGAAAACCAAGTTTCACTAGGATTTCAGGGATTAATAAGGTTACATGTCTAGTGTCTGCTGGTATCCTTGTTTGGGTAAATATATGATACTTTAATTACTAGTGAAACTGGAATTCGCTATTAGAAATGGATGAGTGCAGCCTAGTTAGGTATTTTTCCCTATATGTTTAATAGGGCTGGGCCATAATTACTCCCATATCGGTCAATTAAAATGTGAAGTATGTTTTTCAATCTTTACGTCCATTGTTTACATCTGAGGGACTGAAGGGGACTTATTGCGCTTGCTTGGTTTCTGTGCATTTACAATGACGTACTGTCAGGTAGTTTTTTTTTTTTTTAAATTAGTCCTTATTTTGCATTTCTGACCATTATTATTGCTGTAAATCACTAGTCTATGACATTTCCCCACCCCAAAAACCCTAGTTTCCCACTGGTGACCTCCATAATGGTCTTTATATAAGGAGGCTCAAAAACTCATGAAGGGTTGGTTTTCCCCCAATAATCAAGGTCAGAAATGCATATAACACAGATAACGAGTAGGAAAAATATATGGTTCATGTATTTGGCTAGAAATTAAAGTATCATATGCAGTATTTAGGCCTACCTCTTGTTTGACTGAATACTTTAAATGATGAAGGAAGACAGTCATTTCTTCTTATTGTAGTTATGGCAGAGGCAGTAGCTGGGCCTTCTAGCTTTAATTTTGAGGAAGACCAATTTCTTATGGATTGTTTGCAGTGCGATGTTATTTAAACGGAATTTTATCATTATTTGTCTATAGATGGTATAGAAGTAGTGATTGAATTTGCTCAGACATAATTCAATTCTTAAGCAAAAGCGTAGCAGTGTTGTAGAGCTAGGCCCTATTCGTAAGATCAATTACAACAGGAATGCCTCTAAGTATGGCCACTCTATACAGTAGTGTCAAAAAGACGTTGGTGGAAGCGATGTAATATTAGTGCTTCCTTGTCTAAAGGAACTTGGTTTGGAAAGCTGGGTAATATATGATTCTCAAATTTCGAGTGAAACTGGAGTTTGCTCTACAAAATGAACAAGTACTGGCTAGTTTGCCATTTTTCTTCAAGAGGAGTTTGCTCTACAAAATAAACAAGTACTGGCTAGTTTACCATTTTTATCCAAGAGGAGTTTGCTCTACAAAATGAACAAGTACTGGCTAGTTTGCCATTTTTATCCAAGAGGAGTTTGCTCTACAAAATGAACAAGTACTGGCTAGTTTGCCATTTTTCTCCAAGAGGAGTTTGCTCTACAAAATGAACAAGTACTGGCTAGTTTGCCATTTTTCTCCAAGATTGATTTGGCAGGGTAATAATAACTTTCTTATAGATTGATTAAACTGTTAACATGATTTCATTGTCTAATTCTAAGGTTTATTTTGGGGAGACTTGATTGTATGTTACTGTACTGCCGTTGCATTTCTTGCATTCGCTTCTGTCAGGTGTTGGGTTTCTTGTATGCGTAATTATTACCTTGCTTCCAAATATTGTTGTACAAGGAATTTCCTCCAAACCCCCCCCCCCCTCCCCTTTGGTTCCATCATGATTACTGTCACATGAAGATGTCTCCAAGAGGGAAGTACAAACTATTTTGAAATTAGTGTAATTTCATCTATTTTGGTAGGTAATTATGATGAAGACACTCCATTCATTATATAATTATTTTCACTCGTTTGAAAGTAAAAAATATCCACGAGATAATGACCCATGGGGCTTGCGCGCAAAGTACATCCATTTACTGCCTGTCAGAACAGAGGAGCAGTGAGGTAATGTTAATTTTGCGGTTGAAGCAAGCCATGGCGGACCAAAAACCTATAGAAGGACATGCTGTTAATCATAGATAATTATGATACTTTAATTTCCGCCCACTCACATGAACCATATATTTTTTCAACTAGTTATTGTATTTATTATGCATTTCTGACCATCATTATTGCTGCAAAGTATTTGTTTCTGGTAATTCCCCACCCAAAACCCTTTATTCCCACCTGGGGCCTCAAGCTTATAGGGTGAGAAAGAGGTTTGAGATAACTTTTCCTTAAGAAATTAAGGTCAGGTGCAATGAAAATACAACAAAATTAAGCCTTATTACCCTTTTTAATAGAAAATGGTGATGCATCTTGCTTCTGAAAAACTACCAATATCTTGTTAAAACAGGATTTGATGATAAAAAGTGGTACAGTATATTAATACCTTCTGGGAATACGTAAATATATTGGTTTCATTATCGAACAGTGCAACATTAGTAAGGACATTGGAACTTGCATGATTGAATATTTGTTCCCATACTAATAAACCTTTCATTATTTATGTGGATTATCTTACGGCGAAGCTGGGAGGTAGCCATTAGACTAAAGTGTGAGGTGGCAATGCTGCCTAACCACTTGGGTGAATAGGCAGGGGTGGCTGCGGGGGTACCCAGCCACCTATATAAACTTTCATAGCTATGAGCTACGTCACTTTTTTCTTTTGGCTTGTAGAGAGTAGACATCTCTCTCTCCTCCAAAGGCAGTCATTGGACTTATTAATATTTGCTTTTTCTAGACAGGGGTGCTTGTTCTTCTGATCGCCCTCATGCAGACATGTTCTGGGTGTTAGGGTGCCTTGTGTCGTACCTTCATGTCTTCGGTGGATACTGATCCGCACTCTTGTGCCCATCTTGTAGAGGGCCTCGTTGCGAAGAGTGTAGGGAGTGGCCTGCCTACCAAAGGGAATAGTTTGGACAGCGCAGGAAGAAAGCGGTAAAGCGTGATCTTTTTCTCTTAGGGGCAAAGAAAGCGCGTTCTTCTCCATCTCACACCCCCAAACCTCTTTCGAAAGCTCCTTGCTCGCTTTCCTCCGGGGGATGATCGAGCAGCAGCGCAGATCAGATAACCTTGGCAACCTCGGGGTCTTGGGGGCTAGTTGCCTCTACCAGAGGAATAACTTCACCTCCAGCCGCCGGGGAGCCTTTCTTCCTTGCAGACGTGTTGTAGGCATGGCCGGCCCTCGGGGTTTCTGTACCCCCTACAAAGGAAGCGCTATTTGTTCCGTATCTGACATACAAATCACGCTATTTAATAGGGGTTATTACTTTCGGCGTAGCTGAAATGACGAGCCATTAGAATTTTAACGAGGGTTTACCACCCCACCGCTAGTTAGCAGGGGGTAGGGATGGTACTTTGCTACCCCCCCGCCCCCACACACTCCTGTGCTTGAGCTCACTTTGCTCTCGGCTCGGGTGGTAGTCGGACGTGTCCACTTTCACCCTCGCCTTTCTGACAGCCATTTAATGCTTTTTGCTTTTCCTTTTACAGGTGTGTTTGAAGTTGGCCTCTGCTATCATGCGAAAATGTCCTGGATTACCCGACCGCCCTTGTGGTACGTTTGTTGGCTGTCGATACGGACCCTCACACCCTTTGTCCTTATTGTAGGGGCCAGCGGTGTGATAGAACTATTAAGTGTGGTGAGTGTAGAGAGTGGTCTACCTCCCAGTGGGAGAGGTTTTCTCGGCGACGTAAGAAGAAGTCCAAACGGGATATTTCTCCTTCAAAGGTTTCTTTGAAAGGAGAAAATCCCAAGGGCTCTTCTTCCGTTGCCCAAACCTCCTCCGAAGCTCCCGCTTGATCGGTTTCTTCCGAGAAACTGTCGAGTGGTAGCTAGGCCATAGTTCTGTTGCCCGAACTCGGGGTTCGGGAGAGGGAGTTGCCTCCCATAGCAAGGCAGCTCCTCCTCCTTTCCCGGGGGAGGATTTAAATGTTAATCTGTGTAATAATGATTTATATCAGTTTAGGTCTTCCTTGGGGCTTGAGGGTTCGCCCTCCAAGGAAGCCTTGTTTGACATGATCCGGTTGGGGGCCGCTGTCAAACAATCGCCGACTTTGGCAGAGGTTGATCCTCTGTCTATCGTCGAAGTTGTGGTGGCAGAGGCTTTCGATGCGGTATCTCAGACCTCTGCACCTGATCAACCTGATGTAGCTGAAGGCTTAGTTTCTTCCTCTGCTCATCCTTCGAGGGAGGAACCAAGTCCTACAGTCTCTCCAAGACTGTACCAAAGTCTTCATCAAGGATGAGACCGGAGCCAGCCAAGCACTCGGAGAAAATCCGCGAGTCCCCCCAAGAAGAGCCTTTGGGGACAGGAGATTTCGCTGCTAGTCCTTCAGGAGGAGAGCTGCAGGAATCAGAACATGCGTTCTGGCAGGTTGTGACCCTTATGAGGAATCTCGGTGCAATATATAAGGGTTTGTGACTGAGAAAACTTTAGTGGTTTGTGTGTGTATGAAATATATTTGATTTTATTTTTTTCTTTTGTATCCCTCAAGCCCCCCTTTTTCCAAAAATGTCTTAATGTGTTATTGTTCCTTTCCAGGTATTGACAGCAGCCCCTACACTCAGTAGGGAGTGTAAGGGAGAGCAAATTTAGAATATTTCCTGTTATCAGTCTGTACTAGTCTGTAATGCTGTTCTATATCCATACCTTATAACTAGAAGTAAGCTACTCTGTTGCTATATGAGAGTGTGTCATGAACATTAAACAGTTAACATGAGCTTGGAAATGGCATATCTGGTCAGAGGCCCAAGAAGTGAATTCCGATGTTAGGAAGAGGGTGACTTTTGAGTTTAGTATGAATTCAGACTTATTCAAAACCCCTTCCAAGATTGAGAGATTTCAAATGTGCTGTTGACAAACTTGTCGAAACATTGTAATGGTGGGCCCGCACAGACCTGTACAACATAGTATGCGGCTGTACTTTTCAGAAATTAGGTCTGTTTAAGTGACTTTGCATCCCAATGGTGGACGGGAGGTTGATGAGAACAGTATTGATTTAGGGAAAATTGTGGTACTGTATTTTTCACCGTTATATGTTCTTTATAGATGGCATACTGGTACTTGCCCAAATAGATACACGGTTAGGTGTGCCTTGGTTTAGACTTGGCCTGTATAGGAACACTTATGAGTGTCCCACCTGGGGGAAGAAAATTTCCTGTTTTTTTTTATCACTGTTACCCTGTTGCTGAAGTTTGACGTTAAGGAATGCTAATTTTGTCTTTAATTTTCTATTTGGATTGGTGGGTCCATGCTAACATAACCCTAACAGTTTTGTACCAATAAATTTTATTTTCTTGTTTTATGAACAATGCATATCATTCCTGTTCCTACACCAATGTGCCCCCCTTCCCCAGCCACTGTTTTTTAAGATCTCTTAAGTACCATAACTTATCATAATTCTTTCCTCCCACACTGTGTCCCGTAATTAATTAAACAATATTTCCTTTCACCTAATGTTCTCATACTTGTACTTATGATCAGCAAGCAAAAGGGAGGAGAAGCAAACGGGTAAGTCAGGTTCTAGCTGGGTCCCCTTGCCCAGTATAAATCAAGTGGTGGTGCCCAGTACTCAGGTCTGTTGAACTGTTACTCAGGTTTTTGGGTATTCCACTGTTGTATATTTTTTGTGTAGTGAACGTCGGGTTGTGGTCGGCATTCGGACACTAGGCAGTTCGGGTGCTACCTCTGGCCACAGTCCGCAAACCACTACATTGATGGGTTTGCTGACCCAGAGATTCCTCCTTGTGAGGGCAAAGACAGGGTCTTGGACCGAGTCTTTGGGACTCAAAAACCCTCGAAGGCCAGTGCGGATTTGCCCTGGTCTCAAGGGGTCAAGAGTGCCAGGGACAAGATCGAAGTCCAGCTCTCCGAGCTTGCCTCCTTCAGCCGATCCAGCGCCGGCAACAAGCTCCTCCCACCTCCTCGTGTCCAACAGAGGAGGTACTTCGACATCGTAGAGGAGACTTGTTTGGCTCTTCCCCTTCACTATTCGTTGGAAGAGCTTACCAGGGGAGTCCCTCTTGAGAGACTCTCCAACCGGCAGGTCTCGTTCTCGGTAACGGAGATCCTTAGCCAGGAGGAGGTGGCGAAGTGTGCCATGCAGGCCACTTCGTGGCTGGATATCTGGCTAGGGACCCTAGGCATCCTGTTACGTTAGGAAGATTTATCCAAAGAAAGTACCAGGAAGGCTATGGAGACCTTTTTACTCTCGGGCACTCGCACGATCGAGTTTCTAGCCCACCAAGTCTCGAACTTGTGGGCTAACACCATCTTGAAACGTTGAGATGCGGTGTCTGAGAGGTTCCATCAAAAGGTCCCTAATACCGAGATCAGCAGGCTCAGGCATTCTTCCGTTATGGGGAAGAACTTATTTGAGCCTAGTTATGTGGAGCAGGCCGCTGAGAGGTGGAGGAAGTCCAACCAGGACTCTCTCCTACATAGGGCTCTGACATCGAAGCCCTATAAACCTCCAGCACCCCAGCAGCCACGCCCTACCAAGACCACGAAACTGGCAGCTGCAGCGAAGACGTGGTGTCTAAGCCCTTTCCTGTCAAGGACAAGAAAGGCAAAAAGTCCTCCAGGGGAGGAAAGAATCCTAGAGGGAGCGGCCGAGGCTGCAAATGCTAGGATTGGCAGTCCCCCTGCATGTCCACCAGTGGGGGGATGCCTACAAAGTTGTGCGAACAGGTGGCAGCAACTCGGGGCCGATTCCTGGACGATTTCCGTAATCAGTCAGGGATATCGCGTCCCGTTCACAACATCTCTACCTCCCCTGACAGCGGATCCAGTGTCGTTGAGCTCCCTTGCCATGGGATCGGCAAGGGGGCAAGCCCTTCGGGCAGAAGTCCAGACCATGTTGAAGAAGGGCGCTCTCCAAGAGGTCCTCAACGGGTCTCCAGGCTTCTTCAGTCGACACTTTCTTGTAAAGAAGGCGTCTGGAGGCTGGAGACCAGTCATCGACCTCTCGGGTCTGAACGAGTTTGTCAAGCAAACTCCGTTCAGCATGGAGACCGCAGACACGGTCAGATTTGCAGTGAGACCGCAAGACTTCATGTGTACACTGGATCTGAAAGACGTGTACTTCCAGACCCCAGTCTATCCGTCTTCAAGGAAGTACTTAAGATTCAGCCTAGTCAACAAAGTTTACCAGTTCAAGGTGCTGTGTTTCGGTCTGATTCAGCCTAGACAACAAGGTTTACCAGTTCAAGGTGCTGTGTTTCGGTCTCTCCACAACACCGCAGGTTTTCACCAGAGTGTTCACCCTAATATCATCATGGGCACACAGGATCGGCATCCGTCTCCTCCGTTATCTGGACGACTGGCTGATCCTAGCAGACTCGGAGTCAGCCCTTCTTCAACACCGAGACAAATTTCTGGGACTTTGCCAAGATCTAGGGATCATGGTAAATCTCGAGAAGTCCTCTCTGCTTCCCACTCAAAGACTGGTATATCTAGGCATGATCATGGACACCAATCTCCACAAAGCCTTCCCATCAGACGACAGGATAGCAAGGCTGAGGAGGGTCGCGAGCCCTTTCCTCAGACGAGAAGAACTTCCAGCCCAATCGGGGTTACGTCTCCTAGGTCACCTCTCATCTTTGGCTCGTCTAGTTCCCAACGGTCTCCTCAGGATGAGATCCCTCCAGTTGCGACTCAAGTCTCAGTGGAATCAGGGTCACGATTCCTGGACGTCATGATCCCTATGGGACCTGCGGAACGGACGGACCTCCAGACAGATGAGAACCTACGAAGAGGAGTGGATCTTCTCGTCCTCCCCCCGAATTTGATGCTGTTTTCGGACGCCTCAAAGAAAGGGTGGGGGGCCCACGTTCTGCAACACAGGACCTCAGGCCTGTGGTCAGAATCAGAAAAGTGCCTCCATATAAATCTGCTAGAGATGAAGGCCTTTATTCCTGTCCCTTCAACAGTTCCAACAATACCTGGCGGGTCACTCTGTGGTGGTGATGAGCGACAACACCACAGTAGTGGCTTACATCAACAAGCAAGGAGGTACCTTTTCAAAGCAGCTATCCCATCTCGCAGTAGAGGTACTGAGATGGACCGAAGTCAACTCGATTCCACTATCGGCACGTTTCATTCCAGGCAAGAGGAATGTGCTCGCCGACAGTCTGAGCAGAGCGTCTCAGATAGTGAGTACCGAGTGGTCTTTGGATCATCTAGTAGCCAACAAAGTCCTGACTTTGTGGGGTTCCCCGACTGTGGATCTGTACGCGGCAGCGTTGAACTTCGAGCTTCCGCTGTACTACTCCCTAGTCCCGGATCCCAAGGCGCTCTGGCAAGATGCCTTTTAACAACGGTGGGACAACATCGACGTGTACGCCTTTTCCCCCATTCTGTCTGATGAGGAGGGTGCTCAACAAGACCAGAATATCGTTCAATCTTTCGGTGACCCTTATAGCTCCACTATGGCATCACGCGGAATGGTTTCCAGACCTTCTGCAACTCCTAACGGAACTTCCGAGAGAACTCCCTCCATGACACGAGCTACTCAGACAACCACATGCCAACATCTTCCACAAAGCCGTAGCTTCGCTACGACTTCACGCCCTGAAACTATCCAGCATCTCCTCGCTGAGAGAAGATTTTCGCAACAAGTTGCGGTTAGGATGTCTGGACATCTGCGAAAGTCATCCGCATCTGTCTACCAGGCAAAGTGGAAAGTCTTCTGTGGTTGGTGTCGTGGAAGGGGTATCTCTCCACTCGATGCCACTATTCCAGCAATAGCGGAGTTCTTCGTGTATTTGCAGGAAGAAATGCGCCTTTCAGTCTTGGCGGTGAAAGGCTATCGCTCAGCCTTAAGTCTAGCCTTCAGGCTCAAAGGAGTGGACATTTCTTCCTCGCTGGAACTTTCCCTACTCATATGAAGATATGATCTTACCTGCCCTCAGTCGGAAGTGAGACCTTCTCCATGGAACGTGGTTCGAGTTCTCAAGTCTCTTAAGAGACCTTCCTACGAACCATTACGCCAGGCTTCAGATCGCCACCTAACTTGGAAGACAGTGTTCCTACTAGCTTTGGCCTCGGCCAAGCGAGTCAGTGAACTTCATGGTCTCTCATCGCCCATTCAAGGGGATGGGGGGGGGAGGTAACGTTCAAATTCTTCCCTGAGTTTATTGCTAAGACTCAGAATCGGGGGGTGCCTGACCCTCGGTTCGACTCCTTCCAGATTTTGAGTCTTCGTTCTGTAACAAATGACCCAGACCATCTCCTACTGTGCCCAGTAAGGAGTGTAAGGAGTCTGAGGCTATATCTCAAAAGAACGGCTGCAATCCGTCCCACGGTGCAGGCATTGTTTGTGAGCACTGGGAGGACTAAGAGGAGGGTCACCAAGAACACCATCTCGGCATGGATTCGTATGGGGATCCACCTGTCTCTGAATCCAGACCCTCCTCCGTCTCGTCGCCGTAAAGCACATGACGTCAGGGACGTAGCTACGACCCTGGCCTTCAAGAAAAATTTCTCAGTGACACAGGTGCTTCAAGCTGGGGTGTGGAAGCGTCAGACGACCTTCACAGCCCACTACCTGCAAGACATGACCCACAGGAGGGTCGATACGTTTTCTATCGGCCCTGTGATGGCTGCACAACAGCTGGTTTAAACCTCAGGCTCCTTAATGGACAAGTAGCAGAAGGTTGAGGGCATTGTTACCCGGTCTTAGTCTGCATGAATGAAAAGGTATGTCTGGCCATTATTCTTTTCTTCATCCTCCCCTCTCTTGGGGAAAGCAGCATCCTGGGTTCTCTGGACAGCTGACGTCAAACCACTGCAGGTAAACCATGTTTCCTTTTGTTCCTAGTATTAAGCTAATACTGTCATGTCCCCATACCCTGACGAGGTGGTATTGGGAAAGTCTTAGCCTAAAGTTTCTATCTAAAGGACTACAGGTCAACTTCCTAGGACGAGTCACACTTCATACCTTCACACACAGCTTACGTAGGCCGCAGCCCTTGCGTAGCAAGGTTCTAGCGAGGTGCAGGGACTCATTGTTGAGTGCTGACACTCAGATACTGAGTCCCCGGGCAAAGCCAAAAGCCAATACTGGCCAGGAGTTTCCACCCTTCCTAATGGGTGAGTCACCCCTATTGAATAGCGTGGTTTGTATGTCAGTTACGGAACAAATGACAAATTCGTAGATAATTTGTATTTTTCCTAACTATACAAACCTTAACTATTTAATCAAACTTGCCCGCCAGCCCTATCCCCCTTGAAGTCCTACCTCTAAGCAAAGTGACCTCAAGCACAGGTGTGTGTGTGAGGGTGGGGTAGCAAGCTACCCTCCCAACCCCCCGCTAACTAGCGGTGGTGTAGTAAACCCTCATTAAAATTCTAATGGCTCGTCATTTCAGCTACGCCGAAAGTAATAACCCCTATTAAATAGCAAAGGTTTGTATAGTTAGGAAAATACAAATTTCCTACGAATTTATCATTTCAACTCTTTTAGCGTGGTACCAAAAGGATCCTACTTGAGAACCCTCAAAATCCTGTGCTTTGGAGTTTTGCAAAGTCCACCTGTTGCCCTCTCCTGGACCTTCCACGCGCGGGAGAAATGATCGCTCGCGTTCGCCCCTCCAACGGCCTCTTGCTGACGACAGTCCTGATCGCCATCTGGGAGATCGTCGTTGCTTAACCCTGAGCCTTATGTTTCTCATCACAGGAATACTTTGGCTGGAGGAGATGATCATCGTGAGACCAGTACTCTTCCTACCAGCGTCGCACGAGGACGAGATTCTCCATCTCCTTGTCCTTCGGGACACTCTTCTTCTGATTGTCGTTCACGAGGAACTGAAGATCATCATAGAGATCGTAGATAATTGCGATCTCAACGCTCTTCTTCCAGAAGGCGTTCTTGCTCTAAAGCTTCATGCTCACGAGGCCAATTGGACTTAACGCTCTCCTAGGAGGCATTCCTCTTCACGAGGAAAAGTCTCGCTTTCGCAGTCTAGATACATTCTGGACTTGCGTTCTAGATCACGTCGATCTAGATCTCGAGGACGACACTTGCGCTCGGGAGGGTGAGGCTCACATTCGCCAGATAGTTACTAGAGACTTTCACAATTAAGGCTAAATGCTCTCGATCACGAACAGAACGCTCACGATCATTAAGCTTGCGTTCACAATCACGATCTAGGTGTTCCTCGTCAAGAGGAAGAGGTAAGGGCCCGTGCAGTCCATTTGCACGTTGCTCATCAACTCGTCCATCTCCTAAATGAACTCGGACCAAACCTGATCTTGCGATGAAACATCCTACAGACAGGCATCAAGCTAAGCTACCCCCAGTGCCCCTTGCTGCCTGGGGTGCTTTAGCAAATCATTCGCCTACGCGACTCTCAAACGCGTTCCTCTGTGACGCACTCACCAATGCATCGGGTTGCCACTACTCAGAGGCCCACAATACCTACTACGTCTGGCGTAGATAGCCCTCTGAAGTAACAGGAATGTTCAAGGCTTCCATCGTACAGTATGGCTCCTAGTGCTCACGTGAAGAACACTACTTGTCGCGCGAAACGCAATTTTTCGTGCAAATCTCACAATTTCACGTGTGAAACGGTGATTTCCACGAGCTATTCATGAGTAGGAGTATTTGAATTACAAGCGAGTGCAGTCCCAACACCTCTGCCTCCACCTTTGGCTTCTACCACCTCTAGCGGCAGGCCAATACCCTTCCCAGAAGGGTTTAAGTAGCCTCATGATAGGTATGCCCACAGCAATTGCTGGTTGATGATAGAGTAGCCAGATTCCATCTTTGGCAGTTTTCTACTGAAGGCCAGTGGGCGGGGCTAGGCGTTGACCACCTGCTTGAGTACTGCAAATATAGCGATGTTGCAGGCATCGGTAAAGAGAAGGACAGGTGCATGTGGCACAGGAAAAGTGAGAGCAGCAGCAGTTGATGGGCATTCTTCACATTGCAAAAGGCCACTTCTTGAAGAGGACCCCACTGCAGGTCGTTTTGGCTTATCCTTGAGGGAGGCGTAGAAGGGAGCAAGAGTGGCAGTGATGGCTAGTTGGAAATGGTAACAATAGTGAATATGCCCTAGAATTCTAGCAGAGCTTTGATGGTTGAGGGCGTGGGAAGTTCTGAATGGCTTCTACCTTCTCAGGGAGGGGTGGGTGGACTCCTGCAGGAGTGATGCAGTGCCCTAAGAACGATCTTTTCTTGGCGCGAAACGTACGCTTGTCATACTGGACTACAAGGCCATTCTGTTGTAGGCAGTCGTATGATGTGTAGGTGACGGAGATGTTCCTATTTGGAGGAAGAGAACACAAGTATGTCGTCCACATAACATACGCAGAAGGGGAGGTCCCCTAAGATGCCATCCATGAGACGTTGAAAAGTGGCCCCAGCATTACAAACGCCAAAACATGATTAATTGACAGTGTATGTACCAAAGGGAGGGATGATGGTCTTCTGGATGTCTTTTGGGTTCATGAGCACCTGATGATACCTCTTCAGGAGGTCAAGCAGGGAGAAAACCTTCGCTTTGGGCAAGTAGGTCATCACGTCGACGATGGTTGAGAGGGGTTAGTGATCTGGTTCTTTCTGCATGTTCAAATGCCTGTAATCCCCACACAGATGCAGGGAGCCATCTTTCTTTCGGGTGATGGGTAAGATTGATGACCATGGGCTGGAAACCTATTGGCAAAGCCCCATTTCTTCCATTTTGGTGAACTTTTGTTTAGCGGCTACTAAACGGCTGAATCTGGCGAACACTGGGGGCCCCGTCTTGATATGGTGATAAATACAATGCTTGGTGGGAACTGTGGGCGTTTGCTGAAGTTCTGGATGGAAGACTTATTGGTACGACATGAGGAGGTGGGCATAGGCATCTGTGGGTACGCTGATGTGGAGAACGAGGTTGGAGGGGCGAACTGAAGAGGTGTGGATGAGTAAGACTGTATGTTGATTAGCCGTCGGTGAGCAACATCGACCAGGAACTGATAATGTGAGAGAAAATGTGCACCGAGGATTGGCAATGTAACGTCACAAACGAGAAACTAAGTGATGTTTGTTCTGTAACTGGAATACAAATCACGCTATTTAATAGGGGTATTACTTTTGGCGTAGCTGAAATGACGAGCCATTAATTTTTAATGAGGGTTAACTACCCACATTGCTAGTTAGCGGGGGGGTGGGGGGTTAGCTTGCTACCGCTCCCCTTCACACACCTGTGATTGAGCTCACTTTGCTTTCGGCTCGGATGGTGAACGGTCGTTGCCGTTCTTCATCCTCGCCGACTTTTGGTAGCCATTAATGCCATTTTGTTTTCTCTTTTTTACTTAGTGTGTGTGTGAAGTTGACTTTTGCAACCATCCGCACCTCCCCTGGACTCTTCGGCCGCCCTTGTGGAACGACGGCAAAAAAAGAAGTCCAAGCGGGATATTTCTCCTTCGAAGGGAGAAAATCCCAAGGCCTCTTCTTCCGTTGCCCAACCCTCCTCCGAAGCTTCTACTCAGTTGGTCTCTTACGAGAGAACGTCGAGTAGTAGCGTAGACCAAGTTATTTCCAACCAACCCCGGGTCTCGAGAGATAAGGTTGCTTCCCCTAGCGAAGCAGCACCAACTCTCCCCCCGGGTGAGGCCTTGTCACTAACTTCCCTATTTCAGATATGGTCTTCCTTGGGGCTCACGGGTTTGCCCTCCAAGGAAGCCCTTTTGCAGTTCATCCGCATGGGTGCTTCTGTTAAGCAAACATGGTCGCTTTCAGAGGTAGATCCCCTGACTCTTGTTGACGTTGTTGTGTCAGAGGTGTCTCTTGTGGCATCACTCATCTCCTCTGCCACTCCAAACTCTACAGCTCAAGCTGCCGACTTAGTTTCCCCCGTTCCTGACCATCCTCCGAGGGGGAAACTAAGTTCATCATTGGTCTCTCCTGCTTGTGTTTCTCTCCCTCGGGGGAGTTCACTTAGAGAGACTCCTCTTCGGAGGACTGCTGGTCAGATTGCTGATCCAACGGCCCCCAGAGGGCGCATCCGTCGGAAGGCGATCTTCACCATCGGTGAAGAGGCGCCTCTTTGGTTCAACGTCATCACTGCAGTCCCCCGCAGAGGAGCCTCCTTCAAACCTTCATTCATCCATGACTGCACATGCAACCAGTCTTGAGACTTCGGTCCTGGACCTCTCTGCAGAACGTTCACGATCTTCTTCGGTGGATAGTCGTCCTTTTAAAGGACATGTCGACCATCCATCCAACAGACCTGCCGACCTTCCATCGCCGTTCCTGTCACCTGTAGAGCCTAATAAAGCTCCTCCAAAGTGTGCAACTGCGCGCCATCACTCTCGCCCTGCGCACCACGCGCTCACACCAGCAGCTTGTCATTCTACAACGCTTCGGCACACCACTCAACCTGCTCACCCTCACAGACGGCAGCAGCCTCAAGCGCTTGCGCACCAACATGGGCTTACGCACCATCAATTACCTGAACATCAGCGCTCTCCTGCGTGCCATGCGCACACGCGCCCACGATCACCTGCACACCCTGCGCACACGCCCAGGGTCGCCTACGCACCAGCACACCACAGCGCCCTTGCGCTCTACTGTGCGCCAACGATCTGCGCACCAGCGCTCTCCCGCACCTATGCGCCCTGCGCCCACGATCTCCTACGCGCCAGCACCCACCTGCGCACCAACGCTTGCCTACGCGCCAGCACTCTCCTGGGTGCCAAGTGTTCTCCTGCGCGCCAGCGCTCTCCCGCCCGCCATCTTGAACGCCAACAGAAACCTGTGCGCCATCATTCTCCAATGCACAAGTCTGTTGGTGAGATGACAACCACATTGCCGCCCTCACCTGCTCACCTACTTTCACCAGCGCGCCAGCGCTCTCCAGAACATATGCGCTCACCTGCGCGCCATCTTTCGCCCACGCGCACACAAACACGCCCGCTATGATTCTCCTGCACGCGCGCTTACTAACATTCTCCCTCGCGCGAGCGCCGTTACTCTCCCTCGCGCGAGCGCCGTTACTCTCCCTCGCGCGAGCGCCGTTACTCTCCCTCGCGCGAGCGCCGTTACTCTCCCTCATGCGAGCACTGTTACTCTTCCTCGCGCGAGCGCCGTTACTCTCCCGCGCGCGAGCGCCGTTACTCTCCCGCGCACGAGCGCCGTTACTCTCCCGCGCGCGAGCGCCGTTACTCTCCCAAGCGCGAGCGCCGTTACTCTCCTCTACCCCTTTGAAGAGGAAAAGAGGAGTTTCTTACGCGGTCACTTCCCCGATGGCAAAGCTAACTCCATGCAGTCCATCGAGGCAAGTTCCTCCTGTTTCTCAGATAGAGACTTCTTTCCTGTCAGACGAAGATCTCCCGTCATCAAGGAAACCACGCGAAGAGACTCCCCCATGGCACCAATGGAGGAAATCTCTCTTCACGCCGAGAGTTCCCCGCAATCTGAGAACAGAAGGGACATGCCAGACAGATCTTACCTCCTTCCCCGGAAGGAATCCAAAGACTCCAAAACTCTGCGGAAGTATTTCACTAGGGCTAGAATGGAGCCAGCCAGCCACTCAGGGAATGTCCGAGACTCACCCCAAGAAGAGCCTTTGGGGACAGAAGGAGACTTCGCTGCAAGTCCTACAACAGGAGGAGACTAGCTGGAGTCAGACATGCATTCTTGCAGGTTCTGACTCTAATGAGGGTTCTCAATTGGTTTTCCGACCCAGAGATCCTCTCTCGAGAGGGCAAAGATACGGTCGTAGACCGCGTCTTTGGTACTCAGAAACCATTAAAGACCAGTGCAACCCTGCCTGATGTAAAGGTGTGAAGAGTACCAGGGACAAGATTTCCCAGCAGCTCTCTGAGTTTGCCTCCTCCAACCGTGCCAGTACCACGAACAAACTCCTCTCACCTCCTTGTGTACAGCAGAGGAGGTACTTCGAGATCCGGGAGGAGCCCAGTTCAGCTCTTCCTCTTCACCACTCTCTGGAAGAGCTAACCAGGGGAATCCCTCTTGAGAGACACTCCAACCGGCAGGTTTCGTTCTTGGCAGCCGACATCCTTAATTAGGAGAAGGTCACAAAGTATGCTATGCAAGCTACTTCATGGCTGGACATCTGGTTAGGGACCTTAGGTATCCTGATACGATTCGAGGATTTTTCCAAGGAATGTACCAGGAAAGCTATGGAAACCTTCCTACTCTCAGGTACTCGCACGATCGAGTTTCTTGCCCACCAAGTCTCAAACTTGTGGGCAAATACCATCTTGAAATGTCGAGATGCAGTAGCTGAGAGGTTCCACCAGAAGATCCCTAGCGTCGAGATCAATAGGCCCAGACATTCCTCCATAGAGGGGTCCGATCTGTTTGAGCCTAAGGATGTGGAACATTCTGTTGAGAGGTGGAGGAAGTCTCATCAAGACTCCCTCCTCCATAGGGCTTTAACATCTTAGCCCTATAAACCTCCAGCACCACAGCAGTCCCGTTCAACCAAGACCACAACGACGAAAACAACAGCAGTGAAGATAATAATGTCTAAGCCCTTTCTTGTCAAAGACAGGAAAGGCAAAAAGTCCTCTAGAGGAGGGAAAAATCCTAGAGGGAGCAGCCGAGGCTGCAAACGCTACGATAGGCAGTCCCCCAGCATTTCCACCAGTGGGGGGATGCCTACTAAGTTGTGCAGACAGGTGGAAGTAACTCGGGGCCGATTCCTGGACAATCTCCGTGTTCGGTCTGGATATCGCGTCCCGTTCATAACTTCTCTACCTCCCCTGACCAGGAATCCAGTGTCATGTAACTCCCTTGCCATGGGATCGGCAAGGAGGCAAGCCCTTCGGTCAGAAGTCCAGACCCTGTTGAAGAAGGGCGCTCTCCAAGAGGTCCTCGACGGATCCCCAGGCTTCTTCAGTCAACTCTTTCTTGTAAAGAAGGTGTCTGGTGGCTGGAGACCAGTCATCAACCTCTCAGCTCTGAACAAGTTTGTCAAGCAAACTCCGTTCAGCATGGATACAGCAGACATGGTCAGATTAGCAGTAAGACCGCTAGACTTCGTGTGCACACTGGACCTAAAGGACGCGTACTTCCAGATCCCAGTCCATCCGTCTTCAAGTTGGTACTGAAGAATCATCCTAGACAACAGAATATACCAGTTCAAGGTGCTGTGCTTTGGTCTTTCTACAGCACCACAAGTCTTCACCAGAGTGTTTACCCCAGTGTCATCTTGGGAACACAGGATTAGCATCCGTCTCCTCCGTTATCTGGACAACTGGCTAATCCTAGCAGACTCGGTGTCAACCCTTGTTCAACACTGAGACAAACTTCTGAGACTTGCCAGAATTTGGGGATCATGGTAAATCTTGAGAAGTCCTCTCTGCTTCCTACTTCAGACGACAGGATAACAAGTCTGAGAAAGGTCGCAAGACCTTTTCTTAGACGAGAGGAACTTCCAGTCCAATTGTGGCTACATCTCCTCGGTCACATTTTGTTGCTGGCTCGTCTAGTTCCCAATGGTCGCCTCAGGATGAGATCCCTCCAGTGGCGACTCAAGTCCCATTGGAATCAAACACACAACTCCCTAGACATTCAGGTCCCATTAACTGACAGACCTTCAGTGGTGGGTGACAGACGAGAATCTGCGAAAGGAAGTGGACCTTCTCGTCCCCCACCCTTCAAAAAAAGGGTGGGGGGCCCACGTGCTGCACCACACGACCTCAGGCCTCTGGTCAGAGTCAGAAAAGTACCTCCACATAAATCTCCTAGAGATGAAGGCCGTCTTTCTGGCCCTTCAACAGTTCCAGGCAAGCCACTCTGTGGTGGTGATGAGCAACAACACCACAGTAGTAGCCTACATCAACAAACAAGGAGGTACTTTTTCGCAGCAACTATACCATCTAGTAGAGATACTGAGATGGGCCGAAATCCACTCGATACCACTATCGGCACTCTTCATTCCTGGCAAAAGGAATGTGCTCGCCAACAACCTGAGCAGACCATGGCAGATAGTGAGTGCCGAGTGGACTCTGGATCATCTAGTAGCCAACAAAGTCCTGACTTTGTGTGGTTCTCCGACTGTGGACCTCTTCGCAACGGCCCTGAACTTTAGGCTCCCGCTGTACTGTTCCCCCGTCTCAGACCCCAAGGCTCTCTGGCAAGATGCTTTCCAACAACAATGGGACAACATCGACGTTTACGCCTTTCCCCCATTCTGTCTGATGAGGAGGGTACTCAACAAGACCAGAACATCAGTCAATCTTTCAATGACTCTCATAGCTCCACTATGGCATCATGCAGAATGGCTTCCGGACCTTCTGCAACTCCTAACGGAGCCTCCAAGAGAACTCCCTCCACGACACAGTCTACTCAAACAACCACATGCCAACATCTTCCCCAAAGCCGTAGCTTTGCTACGATTTCACGCCTGGACACTAGCTAGCATCTCATCCTGAGAGAGGATTTTCGCAACAAGTTGCGATCAGGATGTCTGGACACCTGCGAAAATCATCAGCAACAGTCTAAAAGGAAAAGTGGAAAGTTCTGCGGTTGGTGTCGTGGAAGGGGTATCTCTCCACTCAATGCCACTATTCCAGCAATAGCAGAGTTCCTCGTGTATTTGCGTGAAGAAATGCACCTTTAAGTCTTGGCAGTGAAAGGCTATCGCTCAGCCTTAAGCCTCGCCTTCAGACTGAAAGGAATGGACATTGCTTCATCGCTAGAACTTGCTTTACTCATACGGAGTTATGAACTAACCTGGCCCCAGTCAGAAGTGAAACCTCCCCAATGGAACGTGGTTCGAATTCTCAGGTCTCTTAAGAGACCTCCCTATGAACCATTATGCCAGGCAACAGATAACGTGGTTTGTATTCCATTTATGGAACAAATGACAAATTCGTAGATAATATGTATTTTTCCTAACTATACAAACCTTAGCTATTTAACCTAACTTGCCCGCCAGCCCTATCCCCCTTGAAGTCCTACCTCCAAGCAAAGTGAGCTCAATCACAGGTATGTGAAGGGAACCGGTAGCAAGCTACCCTCCCTACCCCCCACTAACTAGGGGTGTGGATAGTTGAGGGGGCCGTCCGCCATGGGGTTTCAGAAATCAAAAATCGTTTTATTGCTTCTATGTATGCATAAACATATCGTACATGCTTCCCAGAAGTTTCAGCCAATTACTTTTACAAATAACGAAGATATAGCAGTCTTTAAATGATGACGTCATCCTTACTGTGTCATCAGCATGACTGAGTTTGAAAAAATCGTCTTTGTGTTATTTTTGCATATCTATAGCGATTTTTCACTTATGTTTTGAACTATCGTATGTCAGGCAGAAATGGGAGGCATTGGTGGAATGTAGTTGAACGAAATCTACTCCTCAGAGAACAGAAGCCAAAGTTTCCAAACACTTACAGAAGTTATAATGCATGCGTTTGTTTACTTGAAGTTCATATGTAGATTGTTTTCACAACATCCTCAGGAACTTTATAGCAAGGCCAATAATACCTAAGGTCATAAAAAGAACAAATAGTCAATAATTTTTCCAAACAATGAAGATATAGCTGTCTTTAAATGATGACGTCATCCTTACTGCATCGTCTATCTGACTGAGTTTGACAGAATCGTAGTTCTCTCTCTCTCTCTCTCTCTCTCTCTCTCTCTCTCTCTCTCTCTCTCTCTCTCTCTATCTCTCTCTCTCTCTCTCTCTCTCGAAGTTCGCATGTAGATTGTGCTTTCATAACATCCTCGGGAACTTTATAGCAATCCCAATGTTACCAAAGGTGATAAAAAGAAAAAATAGTCTATCATTTTTCCAAACAATTATGATATAGTGGTCTTTAAATTATGAGGTCATACTTACTGTCATCTGCATGACTGAGTTTGACAGAATCGTAGTTATGTTTATATTTGCATCTCTCTCTCTCTCTCTCTCTCTCTCTCTCTCTCTCTCTCTCTCTCTCTCTCTCTCTCTCTCTTGAATTATTCAAAGCTGCCATTTATACAAATTCTATAATATCAATATTCAACTCTCTTAGAATCAAATAATGGTTGATCTCTCTCTCTCTCTCTCTCTCTCTCTCTCTCTCTCTCTCTCTCTCTCTCTCTCTCTCTCTCTCTCTCTCTCTATGTTTCGATATATCTTATCTCTGGCAGAAATGAAATGCATTGGTAGAGGGTAGCTAAATGAAAACTACCTGCTACGAGAACATCAGCAAAGTTTCCAAAGACATATAGAAATTTTAATGCATGTGTTTATTTACCTGAAGTTCGTATGTAGATTGTGCTTTCACAACGTCTTCTGGAACTTTATAGCAATGCCAATGTTACATAAGGGGATAGAAAGAACAAAAAGTAAGTGGAGAACAAAAAAAAAGAACCAAGAGAGAGGGAAACATGAATAAGAGTAAAAGCTGAAACCTGCTAACTAAAACACTGGCAACAATGAGAGATCGCTGGCAACTTGTAACCTAGGAATAGTAAACTGAGGGTTCAAATACCTCGTTTAGGGTGCATTTATGTAAGAGTAAACAATAAAAGTTATAATAATATTATCTTGATTTCTTTAAGAAAAGTAGCGAAAATGTGTTGCAAATCTTTTGGAGCTCATAACTCAAAAACATACTTATTCACACAGGTACATTTTTTCTCACTTATTTCTTGTTCGATATCAGAGGGAAAGATATGATTGAAAAGAAGAATAAAATTCCCACAATTCTGACAGACAAAATTTTGATTTTCTTTTTATATTTTTTTCACGATTATTTTCAATCTAGACTAGGAAAAAAAATAAAAATTCATTAAAAAAAAAAAAAGGAAAATAAAAATTCTGTCTGACAGAATTGTTCGGTTGATAGAGTAGTTTTTATGGTATAAGTTTCAATACAATTGATATTATAGTAGTGGGGAAAAATGTACCTAAATTTTTTTTTTAAATCATGATTTTTGCTAACAAATCCAAAAGTTTTTGATCAAATGACTTGAAATTTTTATATGATGAAGGTATTATATATGTCTAAAACATATATAGAAATGGTGTAATTTGGATCTTTAGAAATAAAAATGGCGGACATGGCGGACGGTCCCCTTAACCCTCGTTAAAAATTAATGGCTCGTCATTTCAGCTACGCCGAATGTAATACCCCTATTAAATAGCTAAGGTTTGTATAGTTGGGAAAAATACAATTGTTCCCTAACCGAAATACAAATCACGCTATTTACATGGGGTATTACTTTCGGCGTAGCTGAAATGACGAGCCATTAGATTTTTAACGAGGGTTAACTACCCTCTCGCTAGTTAGCGAGGGGGTAGGGGAGGGGTAGCTAGCCACCCCTCCCCCCTCACACACCGGTGAACTGATTCACTTCACTTTTGGCTCGGGTGATGATCAGACCTATCTGTCTCACCCTCGCATTTTTGACAGCCTTAATTTTTTTTGCTTTTTCTTACAGCACATGTGTTTGGAAGTTGGCCTCTCTATCATGCGGAAGTGCCCTGGACTACCCGACCGCCCTTGTGGGACGTTCATGTCGGCGGTTGAGACGGCCCCTCATACCTTGTGTCCGTACTGCAGAGGTCAACGGTGTGATAGGGATAAAACTTGTAGTGAGTGCAGGGAGTGGTCTACCTCCCAGTGGGAGAGGTTTTCCCAGCGACGTAAGAAGTCTAAGCGTGACCTTTCTCCTTCAAGGGCTGCCTTGAAGAAGGAAGGTTCCAAAGACTCTTCTTCCGTTGCCCGAACCTCCTCTGAAGCTCCCACTCGATTGGTCTCCCGCGAGGGGCCGTCGAGTGGTAGCGTAGGCCTTTCTTTTGTTGACCAACCTCGGGGTTCGGGAGAGGGAGTTGCCTCCCATAGCGAGGCAGCTCCTCCTCCTCCACCCCCTGGGGAGGATATTGATGTTGGTGACTCTGTTGCTAACAATGATCTTTTGCAGCTTTGGGCTTCCTTGGGACTTAAGGGCTCGCCCTCCAGGGAAGCTCTGTTTGACCTGATCCAGTTTGGTGCAGCTGTCAAACAGTCGCCGGTAAAAGCAGAGGTAGATCCTCTGTATATTGTCGACATTGTTGTGGCAGAGGCTTCCGACGGGTCGGGCCAAACCCCTGCTGTTGTTGCGGATGTTGCTGAAGGCTTAGTTCCCCCCTCCGAACATCCTTCGAGGGAGGAGCTGGGTCCAACAGTCTCTCCTGCGGGTGATTCTCTCCCTCGGGTGAGTTCACTGACGGAGACTCCTCTTCGGAGGACCGACGATGGTGTTGCTGCCCCTCGAGGTCGTCTTCACCATAGAGGCCTTCCTTCACCTTATAAAGGAGTTAGGAGGCGCCTCTTCGGTTCTTCGCCTTCGACGTCCCTCCGCAGAGGATCCTCCTCGACGTGAGCAGACCGTTGCAGCTGCATCGCTAGACCTCTCAGCTGATCGTTTGCAATCTCCCACGCCTGCTAGTCTTCCTTCTCCGTTCCTGGACACAGATGCGCAGTAGGCGCCAACGCACCCTGTTATCCATCGGGCACCGGTCCCTTCGGGGCATAAGGGCTTATCTCTCAATGAGAGTAAGTCCCTTAAGCGCCAGGTCTTACCTGCGCGCCCACGTTCTCTTGCGCGCTCGCGCGCAGTAGCGCGCAAGCGCTCTCCTGCTGTGGACCCTTCGGACTCAACGCGCCAGCGATCTCCTGCAGACATGTCTTCTCGCCATAGATCTCCTGCTCGCCAGCGGTCACCTGCGCGTCAACGCTCTCCTGCTCGTCAGGGATCTCCTGTGCGCCAGCTCTCTCCTGCTCGCCAACGCACATCTGCGCGCCCTGATACTGCTGCGCGCCTTGCGCGCCCACGTTCTCCTGAGCCCCCACGATCGCCTACTCGCCAGCGCACATCTGCGAGTCCTGGTCCTGATGCGCACCAACGTTCGCCCGCGCGCCCGCAGACGTCGCCCATGCGCCAGCCTTCTCCTGCGCGCCATCGCGCGCACTCACCTGTGCGCACTTCTAGACCGGTACAAGTCTTGCCAGCGCACATCTGTGCGCCTTGCGCTCCCACGTTCTCCTGAGTGCCCACGATCGCCTACTCACCAGCACACATCTGTGCGTCCTGGTCCTGATGTGCTGTGCACGCCAACGTTCGCCGGCGCGCCCACGATCTCCGGATCTGGGTGCAGGCAAGGAGGTTATTCCTTTGCCCCCTCGCCGTCGATCTCCTGCGCGCCCGCAGACCTCGCCCACGCGCCAGCCTTCGCCTGCGCGCCATCCACAAACACACCTGTGCGCACTTCTAGACCGGTACGAGTCTCTGCGCACCCGCACGCCCACGAAAAGTCTCCTGTGCAAGCCCGCGAGTGCTCGTCTTTGCGCGCCACTACACCTTCTGATCCTGCGTCCCAGCTGATATCTCCTGACCGCGCCACTACGCGCCAGCGATCTCCAACGCGCCAATGATCTCCAACGAGCCAGCGTGATCTTTCGCCTGCGAGCAAGCACTCTCCAATGCGCCTGCGCGCTCATACGACAGATCGCCGAAGGTCTCCTATGCGCCCACACACTAACTCGCCTGTGCGCAGCTGATCGCCTTCTCGCCTTACGCGCCATCACTCCCCTGCGCGCTGTCGTTCTCCCGACAAACAGCGCTCACCCTTACAACCGCGCGCACTCCCACCTGCGCGCCCATGCGCACTTTCACCTGCGCGCCCACGCACACCTGCGCTTTCATCTCCGCGTGCATGTGCGTCAACGTTCACCCGTGCGCGAACCTGCAGGCCCTGTAGTGTCTACTCCTAAGGATCGCCTGATCCCTTTCCCTCCAGCGGGAGTCGCTGAGACTGCGTCTGTCAGCCGTCACCCTTGGTTTCGGTCTCTGATCAAAGCGGTCGTTCAGGCTGTTAAGCCGGCCCTCGCTGATCTAGGCCTCAAACCAACGGCAGCCTCGTCTCCGCTGAAGAGAAGGAGAGGAGCGGACTTTGTGGTGACTTCTCCTGGGGTTAAACTGGCTCCCAAGAAGTCCGTCAGGAAGGCCCTTTCCCCCTCTCAGACGTTTTCTCCTTCTCCTGTGGACGAAGCCTTTCCGTCCTCAGGAGAGTCCAGCGAGGTGAGACATTCTCCCACGCCACCAATGGGAGGAACCCCACCACGAGTAGGAGAATCGTTTCGTGTGGAAGCAGAGAGGAGCTCTCAGACTTTTTTGCTGGAGTCCTGTATTCCTCTTAGGAGGGAGCCCAAGGACTCGAAGACCGTCCCTAAGTCTTCATCCTGGATTCGACCAGAGCCAGCAAGACCCCAGGAGAACGTCCACGTGTCCCCCCAAGTAGAGCAGCTGGGGGGAACAGGAGACTTTACTGCCAGTCCACAAGGAGGAGAGCTGCATGAGTCGGAGCATGCCTTCTGGCAGGTCCTGAGTCTGATGAGGCAACTCAACAGGTTCGAGGACCCGGAGACCGCCCCTCGCTAAGGCTAGGATACGGTTCTGGACCAAGTCTACGATACTCGGAAACCTCCGAAGGCCAGTGCGGCTCTGCCCTGGTCCCAGGGGGTTAAGAGCGCTAGAGACAAGGTTGAGAGCCAGCTCTCTGAACTCGCTTCCTCCAGCCGTTCCTCTGCCGGTAACAAACACCTCCCACCTCCTCGTGTACAACAGAGAAGGTACTTCGAGATCATGGGGGAGTCTTGTTTAGCTCTTCCTCTCCACCATTCTGTGGAAGAGCTTTCCAGAGGAATTTCTCTTGAGAAACTCTCCGCCCGGCAGGTGACATTCTCGGCTACAGAGATCTTGAGCCAGGAGAAAGTCGCAAACTGTGCCATGCAGGCCACTTCGTGGCTGGATGTCTGGTTGGGGTCTCTGGGCATCCTGTTGCGATCCAAGGACTTGTCCAAGGAGAGCACCAGGAAGGTCATGGAGACTTTTCTCCTCTCGGGCACGCGCACCATAGAGTTCCTAGCTCACCAGGTTTCGAACTTGTAGGCAAACTCGATCTTGAAGCGTCATGATGCTGTGACCAAGAGGTTCCATGCGAAGGTCCCAGCTGTGGATGTCTGCAAGCTCAGACACTCTTCCATCCTTGGAAAGAGCCTGTTTGAGCCCAAGGATGTGGAACGGACAGCTGAAAGGTGGAGGAAATCGAATCACGATTCTCTCCTCCAAAGGGCTCTTACATCCAGACCCTACAAGCCTCCAGCACCTCAACAACAACAGCCTCGTTAGTCTAGGACATCGAAACCGGCTCCGGCAGCAAAGGCAAAGGTGTCCAAACAGCAGCCTTTTCCTGTCAAGGACAGGAAGGGCGGAAAGTCCTCCAGGGGAGGCAAGCATTCTAGAGGGAGCGGCCGAGGCCGCAAACGCTAGGATTGGTAATCCCCCTGCATGTCCACCAGTGGGGGGAGGCCTGCAGAGTTGCGCGTTCAGGTGGCAGCAACTCGGTGCCGATTCCTGGACGATCTCCGTGATCAGCCAAGGATATCGCTTCCCGTTCATAACATCTCTACCTCCCCTGACAGCGAATCCAGTGTCGTTGAGCTCCTATGCCATGGGATTGGCAAAGGGGCTAGCCCTTCGGGCAGAAGTCGAGACCATGCTCAAGAAGGATGCTCTCCATGAGGTCATCGACAGCTCCCCAGGCTTCTTCAGTCGACTCCTTCTTGTAAGGAAGGCGTCTGGAGGCTGGAGACCCGTCATCGACCTCTCAGCCCTGAACAAGTTTGTCAAACAAACTTCGTTCAGCATGGAGATAGCAGAGACAGTCAGACTTGCAGTGAGACCGCAAGACTTCATGTGCACATTGGATCTAAAGGACGCATACTTCCAGATCCCAATCCATCCGTCTTCCAGGAAGTACTTGAGATTCAGCCCAGACAACAAGATCTACCAGTTCAAGGTGCTGTGTTTCGGTCTCCACAGCACCACAGGTGTTCACCAGAGTGTTCACCCTGATATCTTCGTGGACACACAGGATCGGCATCCATCTCGTTTGCTATCTGGACGACTGGCTGATCCTGGCAGACTCGGAGTCGACCCTTCTTCGACACCGAGACAAGCTTCTGGGACTTTGCCAAGATCTAGGGATCATGGTAAATCTCGAGAAGTCTTCTCTGCTTCCATCTCAACGACTGGTATATCTAGGCATGATCATAGACATCAATCTCCACAAAGCCTTTCCATCAGACACAGGATAGCAAGCCTGAGGAGGGTCACAGAGCCTTTCCTCAGATGGGAAGAGCTTCCAGCCCAATCGTGGTTACGTCTCCTAGGTCACCTGTCCTCTCTGGCCCGTCTAGTTCCAAACGGGCGCCTCAGGATGAGGTCCCTGCAATGGCGGCTCAAGTCCCGGTGGAATCAAGGCTACGATTCCCCGGACATTCTGGTCCCTATGGGGCCTGCGGAACGGACAGACCTTCAGTGGTGGTTGACCGATGGAAACCTTCGAAAGGGAGTGGATCTTCTCGTCCTCCCCCGAATTTGATGCTGTTCTCGGACGCGTCAAAAGAAGGGTGGGGGGCCCATGTTCTGAACCACAGGATCTTAGGCCTATGGTCAGAATCAGAAAGTACCTCCACATCAATCGGCTAGAAATGAAGGCCGTATATCTGGCCCTTCAACAGTTCCAACAGACCCTGGCGGGTCACTCTGTGGTGGTGATGAGCGACATCACCACAGTAGTGGCTTATATCAACAAGCAGGCAGGTACCTTTTCACAACTATCCCATCTTGCAGTAGAGATTCTGAAATGGGTCGAAGTTCACTCGATACCACTATCAGCTCGCATCATTCCGGGCAAAAGGAATGTGCTCGCCGACAATCTGAGCAGAGCTTCACAGATAGTGAGTACTGAGTGGTCTTTGGATCCTCTAGTAGCCAACAAAGTCCTGACTTTGTGGGGTTCCCCGACAGTGGACTTGTTCGCTACAGCTTTGAACTTCAAGCTGCCACTGTACTGCTCCCCAGTCCCTGACCCCAAGGCACTCTGGCAAGAGGCCTTCAAACGACGGTGGTACAACATCGATGTCTACGCCCTCCCACCGTTCTGTCTGATGAGGAGGGTGCTCAACAAGACCAGACTATCGGTCAACCTGTCAATGACCTTGATAGCTCCGCTATGGCATCATGCAAAGTGGTTCCCGGACCTTCTGCAGCTCCCGAGAGAACTCCCCCCACGACATGAGCTACTCAGGCAACCACACTGCAACATCTTCCACAAAGCCGTAGCATCGCTTCGGCTTCACGCCTGGAGACTGTCCAGCATCTCCTCACAGAGAGAGGCTTTTTGCAACAAGTTGCGGAGAGGATGTCTTGACACCTACGAAAGTCATCTGCAGGGGTCTACCAGGCAAAGTGGAGAGTCTTCTGAGGTTGGTGTCCTGGGAGGGGTATCTCTCCCCTCGATGCCACTATTCCAGCAATAGCGGAGTTTCTTGTATATTTGCGGTAGGGAATGCGCCTTTTGGTCTCGGCGGTGAGAGGCTATCGCTCAGCCTTAAGCCTGGCCTTCAGGCTGAAAGGAATAGACATTTCTTCCTCGTTGGAACTTTCTTTGCTCATACGAAGCTACAAACTTACCTGCCTTCAGTCGGAAGTGAGACCTCCTTCATGGAACGTGGTTCGGGTTCTCAAGGCTCTTAAGAGACCTCCGTTCAAACCATTACGCCAGGCTTTTGATCGTTACTTGACTTGGAAGACGGTGTTCCTGCTCGCTCTGGCTTCAGCCAAGCGTGTCAGTGAACTTCATGGTCTCTCGTACGACGTCGCCCATTCTAGGGGATGGGGGGAGGTAACGTTCATCTTCATCCCTGAGTTTGTTGCTAAGACTCAAAATCCTGGAGTTCCGGATCCACAGTTCGACTCCTACAGGATTTCGAGTCTTCGTTCTGTAACAGATGACCCAGACCATCTCCTACTTTGCCCAGTAAGGAGTCTGAGGCGTTATCTTGAGAGAACAGCTGCAGTTTGTCTTCGCGTGCAAGCCCTGTTTGTGAGCACAGGAAGAATGAAGAGGAGGGTTACCAAGAATACCATCTCGGCTTGGATTCGAAGGGTCATCCACCATTCCCTGAATCCAGACCCTCCTCCGTCACGTTGCCCTAGAGCACACGATGTCAGAGGCATCGCAACGTCCCTGGCATTCAAGAGAAACTTCTCTGTGATGCAGGTGCTACAAGCTGGGGTGTGGAAGCATCAAACGACCTTCACAGCCCACTACCTGCGGGACGTGACCCACAGGAGCCTCAATACGTTCTCTATCGGCCCTGTGGTGGCTGCACAACAGCTGGTCTAACCTCAGGCTCCTTAATGGACAGGTAGCAGAAGGTTGAGGGCATTGTTACCCGGTTTTAGACTGCATGAATGAAAAAGTATGTCTGGCCCTTACTCTTTTCTTCATCCTCCCCTCTCTTGGGGAAAGCAGCATCCTGGGGTCTCTTCATAGCTGACCTCAAACCACTGCAGGTAAACCATGCTTCCTTGTGTTCCTAGTATTAAGCTAATACTGTCGCGTCACCCATACCCTGACGAGGTGGTATTGGGAACGTCCTAACCTAGAATTCCATCTAAAGAACTTCAGGTCAACTGCCTAGCACGAGTCACACTTCATTCCTTCACGCACAAGCTTATGTAGGCCGCACGTTCCTTGCGGAGCAAGGAATTTGTGTGGTGCAGGGACTCCTTTTCTCGGATTCTGATTCCCCGGGCAAAAGCCAAAGCCAGTAAGGCTGGGACTTTCCACCCTACCTAAGGGTTAAGTCATCCCCATATAAATAGCGTGGTTTGTATTTTGGGTACGGGACAAATGACAAATTCGTAGATAATTTGTATTTTTCCTAACCATACAAACCTTAGCTATTTACACATATTTGCCCGCCAGCCCTGTCCCCCGTGAAGTCCTACCCCTAAGCGAAGTGAATCAGTTCACCGGTGTGTGAGGGGGGAGGGGTAACTAGCTACCCCTCCCCTACCCCCTCGCTAACTAGGGAGAGGGTAGTTAACCCTCGTTAAAAATCTAATGGCTCGTCATTTCCGCTACGCCGAAATTAATACCCCATGTAAATAGCTAAGGTTTGTATGGTTAGGAAAAATACAAATTATCTCCGAATTTGTCATATTATCTACGAATTTGTCATTTTACTCTTCCAAACAATAATGTGAGGTTCTTGTAACCATGGGTGGGGATTGCAGATCTGTTGGCAGCTACTAGGCGAAAGTCAGCAGGTTTAGACAGACTACGTCGTGTCCAGGTAAGTGGCCTTGACAGAAGAGAATGGCAAGCATCCGTGTCTACCAAAAATTGAATGCTCATATCATATCATGTAAAAGAAAAGATTATAGAGACGGGAGGCCACCGCCGCAAGCGATGGCCTACTTACACGTCTTTTAGCCACTGACAACCATTCGCATGTGTTTTTGCAGCAGCCCCGAATTTGGAGTGGTAGTAACATAACTGTAGCCCGGGATGTTGTTGGTTGGGGTGTAAGCGAGGGGTAGTATATGTGGGTGGTGGGCGGCTTTGTCACGGCACTGTTATGTCACAGGGTGAGTGTCCTACCGCATTCATGTCCGCTTCGGTAGTTGTTGAATAGTTGTCCTCTTCATTAGGAGTGGAGGCATTTATGGAGGTCTTGAAGGTGGTGAAGTAGCTGTCCATAATGTCGTTAACGTAGGTCATCAGCTCCTTCATGGGCAAAATATCGACATTGGGGATGGCAGCATGTACAGGTTTGGGTAGCTGCACGAAGTAGATTCACTTCACGAGGAGAGGTGTTTGCAGCAGGTTGCAGGCTAGCAATACTGGTCATTTTCCTGAGGGCTAGAGACACCTTTTGGTTTCCCAACGATTGTTGGGAGAACTGAAAAAGTCTGGCTATGCGGGCATCTGGCAATGGTGAGTATAGTACTGCTCCAGGAGGTATGTTTTGAGGACTTAATATACTATTGGGGTGTCCCCTTGGTCGCAAAGCCAATCTGATATATCTGGGAAAATGTCCTTGGGGATTGCTGCAAGAACATAGTCTGCTTTGGTGCTTGACCAAGTCACGCTCCTAATATGAATCTGGACTTCGGAGTGCTGAAACCAGGCGAATGCCTCTGTACTGGCAAAGAGCAGTAGTTTCAGGGGTGTGGTGTTAATAGTGGAGTCAGTGTTAGAGGGCGGCATCATCAAATAGTAAGACAGCAGTGAGATGGGAGGCGGGAGGGAGCTGGTCACTCCAGTGGTCACCAGTGTACGAGTTGCCAGTTAGGTGATAACTGAGAGGCGAGTTGAATGCAACTAAACATTTTTAAACAATTGTTGAGTTTATTTACTGCGACTTCTGAGGAAGAACGTCACAGGAATTCATATTGATAAAGCATGAATTAACATTGGTTGGTCCATTAACAGTGCAGGGAAGAGCGAGTGATAAGATAAAAAATCAAAACCGTTAGTGTACGAGCATGTATGAAAAACCTGCGGTGCATGAAAACTAGATCTAAAGAGTTCATACTGAAACTTTAACAAGTTCGCCTCCCAGAGGCTGTGGATGATTACGATTTTATTCTCCTTCCAGTATGAGAGCCAGATCTGAAGAGTTCGTTCTGGTTCTTTGGCGAGTTCGCTTCCAGTGTCCAAGGATGATTAGAATGTTCATCAACAACTTTCACAAACTTGTCTCAATGTCTAGGAAGACCCAAATTCTCCAACACCCCTGTCCACAGAGACTAAGAGCTTTCTCTATTGGCCAGAATTAAGTTGTCCGTCCTGAACAAGGACTCCCTTTGAATGAAGAACTAACACGAAATCTACTAGCATAAGGGGTAGGGTCACCAGGGATTACCCCTCCAATACCAAGGCATCAGAAATTACCACCTGCCCCTGCCTCTGACACAAGAATAATCTAGACTCAGACTGGAAGACCCCAGGTAAACTTTCACGGCACGGTCTCTCATAGAGTTTGCTGATCACATGAACAACTACTACTGTACATGGCTTGTTACATAGAGTAGTGCGAGTTCCTGATAAAACAATATCTGGGACAGATGGCTCCCACTTCCTTTTCTTTGTGCTCAGGTCTGACTGCTCCGGAAGAGGGTAGTCATGGACTTCCTTTTTCCCCAAGTATATCATATCAGAAGATCCTTTGCATCCCCAGGGGAAGCATTGCTTGGATCCCCCCTTTGAGCATATGATTTAGATGGATTTGCCACAACCTTAATATTCACTAATCCCACTTGGTTACATAGCTTCTGAACTAGGTTTTTAATGAGCATTTTGCGCGCTCATGCAATGCATTTAGGAGCCCCATCTCCTTTTGTAAAGAGATGAAATAAAAACCTATGTACTTTCAGGGTAAGTGTTGCTAGGGACCCCCTCTCGAGCATGTTATACAAGTGGGTTTGTTACAAACTCAGCGTTCTGTAAGACCATGTCTTATTATAATCCTCAACTGGTAGATAGGAAGAAACACACTCTTGGGTAATTACAGTACCTTTAAAAGGCACATTCAAGTTTATGGACACCCTTTCAATGGGCGCCGTGGTACTAGGACTACGATGAGTTATTTGACAGTCTCGCAGGACACATGCCATTTTCCAGCCACGTGATTCATTAATCCGACTTTCTTTGCGAGGAAGAGGAAACAATCTTCTTTACGCTTGAAGCCTATCCTGGGGTTTTTCACCCCAAAGCAAGTAAGTGTCCCTCAATCTCTAGTATTTAGGCTATTGTCATACAGTACTTAAATTGCCCTCCTTGTTATTATGTTACACTTGTTCATATTACTTCATCCCTGGCAAAGATTACCTTTTGGAAACTGATTAATCAGCCTTGCCTCGTTGTGAGCCTGCTACGATATTCCTTGGCGGTTCTCCTTGATCATTTACTGTTATTACTAGTAACTATATCAAAGAAAGATTTTACCTCTTTAGAATTGTAAGTTTAATCTTGTCTCTTTTCGAGCTGGCTACACTATCCTATATGATTTTTTATTGATCTCTTGCTATTACTTATAGTAATTAAATTGTCCAGAGAGGAAGGATCTACCTTTTAACTTCAGAAAGACTTCCTCCCTCCTAAGGAAGACTCCCCATTGAATGACTCCAAAGTTTGTATCCACGTAGGAATAAACTACAAATTTTATGAATACAGTAGTACTTACCTGGCAGTTACTGTATATATACAGTGAACCCTCGCTACTTCGCGGTTCAACCATCGCGGATTCGCCACTTCGCGGTTTTTTTCCATAACCCTTATATATATACATATCGCGGATTTTCCGGAAATTTCGAAAATACCGCGAAATCTGAAGACCCCCAAATACGATATTTCGTTACCTGTAATTCCATTAATACTGTAATTAGTAATATCTGCTCTTACTGATTGTTCATTGCATTACATATGATATATAATTCAGCACAGAAAGAAATAAAACACGAAAAGAGAATGTGATCATACGATAATACAGTACTGTATACAGTACGTAGTAAAATTAAATCGAACATGAAACGCAAATCAGATGCAGTCATACCATATTAGAATGGTGTAAGGCTGCTGATGGCTACTATACTACAAATGTAATGGATGTGCATCTTTTCCATGATTCTTTTGTGTGTATACGTACGTAGTACTGCATCCAATAATATTCTTTGTTGCAAAAATCACATTTCGAATAAGCGTACGAGAGAGAGAGAGAGAGAGAGAGAGAGAGAGAGAGAGAGAGTGAGAGAGAGAGAGAGAGAGAGAGAGAGAGAGAGAGAGAGAGAGAGAGACATCCTACAAAAGAATAAAATAGCATACGTAAAGCTATTACGTGTATTATTATTGTTATTATTATTATTATTGTTGATGTTGTTAATAAAATTATTATTGTTATTATTATTATCATTGTTATTATTATTACTGTATTATTATCATACGATAATTCAGTACTGTATACAGTACGTAGTAAAATTAAATCGAACATGAAACGCAAATCAGATGCAGTCATACAATATTAGAATGGTGTAAGGCTGCTGATGGCTACTACTGTACTACAAATGTAATGGATGTGCTTCTTTTCCATGAATCTTTTGTATGTATACGTACGTAGTACTGCATCCAATAATATTCTTTGTTGCAAAAATCACATTTCGAATAAGCGTAAGAGAGAGAGAGAGAGAGAGAGAGAGAGAGAGAGAGAGAGAGAGAGAGAGAGAGAGAGAGAGAGAGACATCCTACAAAAGAATAAAATAGCATACGTAACGCTATTATTATTATTGTTATTATTATTATTATTGTTGTTGTTGTTAATAAAATTATGATTGTTATTGTTATTATCATTATGGAATCGGAGTGGTCCCTGGACATACACTCCTTCCGGTGGATACTCAGGCTGGTTCCAGGTCTCCAGGTAGATCTATTCGTGACCCGACTCAATCACAAACTCCCATGTTATGTGACACCGAACCTGGACCCTCAGGCTTATGCAATGAACGCATTAACCCTGGATTGGAACCATTGGCAGAAGATCTACTTATTCCATCCAGTGAATCTTCTACTGAAAGTCTTGCACAAACTCCGCTCCTTCAACGGGGCAGTAGCTTTAGTGGCACCTCACTGGCCAAAGAGCAGTTGGTTTCCTCTCCTCCTATAGTTGAAACTCCGTCCCTTCCGGATCCCATTCCCCAAACTGACCCAGGTGGTCCAAACTCGGACTGTGTCAGATTCCTCAAGGATAGCCAAAACCCTAACTTTGTGGATTTCATGAAGTTTGCGGCGCGTAGGGACGCAAACATCGACCCAGATAATATCCTCTTTATAGAATCAGACAAAAGGGACTCTACGATTCGCCAATATGATTCGGCGGTTAAGAAACTAGCGGATTTCTTAAGGACTTCAGACCATTCGGATATGACTCCTAATTTAGCCATCTCCTTCTTTAGGTCCATATTTGACAAAGGCCTAGCAGCTAGCACTATAACCACCATTAAGTCAGCTCTGAGGAAAGTCTTCCTGGTTGGGTTTAACATTAACCTGGTGGAGTCTTATTTCTCATCTATTCCAAAAGCATGTGCTAGGCTTCGACCTTCAGTTCGTCCTCAAAAGGTCTTTTGGTCTCTAAATGATGTCCTCAAACTGGCCTCCGACACGGACAACGAATCCTGCTACTATATCACTCTTCTTAGGAAGACTTTATTTCTAACAGCTTTGGCCTCGGGTTCCAGAATCTCAGAACTAGCAGCTCTCTCACGAAACTCAGAGAACATGGATTTCCTCCCTTCAGGTGAGGTACTTCTTTCACCAGACAGGGCGTTCCTAGCTAAGAACGAGGACCCCCAAAATAGGTGGTCCCCTTGGAAGATTATTCCTCTTCTCCAAGATACTTCTCTATGTCCGGTCACCACTCTCAGGGCCTTTTTAGCCAGGACTGCTACCCGATCGTCTGGCCCCTTGTTTATCAGAGAACAAGGAGGTACCATTTCCATACGTGGCATTAGGCAACAGATCCTATACTTCATTAAACAAGCCAATCCGGGATCATTTCCCCATGCTCATGATATCCGGTCGGTAGCTACCTCCATCAACTATTTCCAGAATATGGACTTTGATGACCTTAAAAAGTACACGGGTTGGAAATATTCTATGGTCTTCAAACGCCACTATCTAAAGAACTTACAGGCTCTTAAATACCCAACGGTTGCAGCGGGGAGCCTTATCTCTCCCCATTGATCTTTTGTTCTTCCTTTCATCCCTCTCTTCTCTTCTCCCTCCTACCCGCCACTCGCACCACGACGCCGCTTCCTTGGTGGTTCGTTAGCCCTAAGTTTATTACATATTAGGTTAATATGATTGTAACTATTATTGTTTACCGTTGTTATAAGGTTGGGATATTCTTAGCCATGTCAGTTTTGTTGCATGTTTTCCTCTGATACTCGGAGGCTTCCCTGTTATCATGTTTGTTTAACCTTACTCTCACTATGCCCTGTGGCTAGTTTATGTTTTATGCCTACTTACCTTAATTATATATGATTTTCTTTATATGGTGTTGTTTCTCTCCCCTTATTAAATTAGTAGTTATTGTTGGGCTTGGAAGGCATTCTCTGGTACATTTTCACCGGGCGCCACAGGTCGACCCAGAAAAGGGATTTTGACGAAGGAAAAATCTATTTCTGGGGAGAGACCTGTGGCGCCCGGTGAAACCCTTCCCCTTTATTTTACACGATCCCACCCTTTCCTTTCCAAGCCATCATGGCCAATACAGAAGGATGTTGTTCAGATGGCGCTCGCGTCGTGGCGTGGGTGGTGTGGCGCTGGGGGTTGGCTAGGGCCTTTGTATCGGCCCATCCCTTTGACGAAGGAATTAACTAAATGGAAGACAACCTGTGAATAGTGGATTTCACGCGCCTTTGCTTTATACACGACACCCAAAAGGTGCTCGCGCGAGGGTTGTAACCTCAGCATTCCATGCTTTTATCTTTCTCTGGAATAATTGGAAGGTTTTATCAGAAAAGATATATAAGAAGGACTCTTTTCACCGGGCCCCACAGGTCTCTCCCCAAAAATAGATTTTTCCTTCGTCAAAATCCCTTTATTATTACTATTATTACAGTACTGTACTGTATTATTATCATTATTTATTATTATTATTAATAATACTGTACGTACGGTATGCGCGGGGTATCTTGTACTTTGAGTTGGTAACCTACGCATCATATACTGTAAGACGGGTTGTGATTGGTTCAAGCGCTGATAGATGACGAATCAGAACTCAAGTTTTGTTATCTAGCCTGTGATTGGTGTTTTGCCCACATCTCCAGCTTCCAGCATCTAGGTTCTTGCGGGCCCGGGTCGTCCACTTTCTCTTACCGCGTATCGCTGAGTAGACGTTCTTAAGTTTGGGAAGTTTAATCTGTGCTGTGTGCGACCTTTTTAAGTTGAACTTTATGTCAAATCCTACTGTACAATGCCTCCCAAGCGTTCTGCTTCTACTAAGGCTGGTAGTGAGCCTAAACGCCACCGAAGGATGATGACGATTGCTGAGAAGGTTACGCTTCTCGATATGTTAAAAGACGGTAGAAGTTACGCGGCCGCGGCGCACCATTTTGGAATCAACGAATCTACTGTTCGCTATATCAAGAAGGACGAGGCGAACATTAGAAAGACGGCGGCAATCACCTTTAGCAGATCAGCGAAGCGAGTCGTTACAACGCGTAATAAAACGATCGTACGCATGGAAGGTGCTTTAGCTGTGTGGATTGCCGACTGCCGGAAGAAGAACATAGCCTTGGATACGAACACCATCCGAACAAAGGCTTTGAGCTTGTATCAGAACTTTGCTGCAAAGGAACCTCAAGACGACGACGGCAACCATGCTGAAGAAGATGATGATGCAGATGATCCTCAACCAGGGACATCCTCTGATTCCCAGCCTCAGAAACAATGTTTTTCTGCCAGCAAAAGATGGTTCGCGAAGTTTCAGAAACGCTTCGCCCTGAAAAGCGTTTCCCTGCATGGCGAGGCTGCTTCGGCTGACACTGCCGCTGCTGAAACTTACGCGAACCAGACATTCAAGAATATTATCGCCGAAGGTGGATACAAGCCGGAACAAGTGTTTAATATGGATGAGACCGGCTTGTTTTGGAAGAGAATGCCGTCGCGAACTTTCCTGTTCAAAGAGGAAGCCAAAGCCTCTGGCTTTAAAGCATTCAAGGATCGCGTTACCCTCGTGATGTGTGGCAATGCTGCTGGATTTTTGCTAAAGCCGGGGCTTATTTATAAGTCGAAAAATCCTCACGCTTTGAAAAATAAAAATAAGAATCTTCTTCCCGTGTACTGGATGCATAATCAAAAAGCATGGATTACGAAGATGCTGACCTCCAACTGGTTCCATCAGTGTTTTATCCCACAAGTCAGCAAATATCTCTTAGAGAAGGGCTTGCCATTCAAGATCCTTCTCCTTATGGATAACGCTGGTGGACACGCAACTGACCTGTCGCATGAGGGCATTCAGGTTGAGTTCCTGCCACCCAACACCACGTCATTAATTCAACCGATAGACCAGGGGGTTATCAGGGCGTTCAAGGCCCTCTACACGAAGAATACCTTGGCGGACCTCGTTGCGTGTGTGGATGCCGCCCAAGATGATGAGGATGAAGATTTTAACTTGAAGGCGTACTGGCGGCAGTACACCATAGCCACGTGCCTGCATAATATTCAGAAGGCACAGCAAGAGATGAAACCTGCAACCGTGAATGCGAGCTGGAAGAAGTTGTGGCCCCAGATTGTTTACGACGACGAGGGATTTACACCTTCTGAAATCCAACACTGCAATACGCAAATCTGTGCAGTTGGCTGCCATAATTGGAGGTGACGGGTTTGGCGACATGACGACTGAAGACGTCGACGAGTTGTTGGACTGCCATTCCCAGCCCCTAACTGACGCAGACCTCGAAGACCTGACGAAATCGGCAAGCGAAGAAGAGAGTGAAACCCAGGAAGAGACCCAAGAAAATGTCGAAGAAAAGGCTTAACATTAGAACGGCTTGCCAAGGCCTGCAACCATGCGAAAGAGTTGAAAGAAATGTTGCAAGAGTGGGACGAGGATATGGTTCGGTCGATGCAATTCTGCAACAAGGTTGATGACATAATGACTCCCTACAAGATGCTCTTAGATCGAAAAAAGAAGCAGCGGCAACAACTTCCGATCACAATGTTCTTCCAGCCTCGCAAAAAAGAGCCAGTTCCTCCTGCTAGTACGCCTTCGGAATAAATTGAAGAAGTTTCCCAGGAAGAAGTTGAAGAGGTGTCCCAGGAAAAGACACCTCTGTCTGAAGGGACGTAAAATACTACCTGGCTGCACAGTAGAACACATCATCAGCTTCATCATCATCATTTCTACTGTGCAGCAAATTCATCGCCATCATCATTCAAGTTTTTCTTGAACTTCTTTCGTGGTGAGTACAGTAATAATCTTTATTTTTTACTTTAATATTCTCACATTCTAATATTTGTGCCTGTTTTATAGTTTAGTACTGTATGCATTAAGTTAAAGGGAAGGTTTTAAAAGTCTACATGTTGTAACCTATCATATTTTTTTTGTTTAAAATTTACATTATTACGTACGTAAAACAATCTCTCTCTCTCTCTCTCTCTCTCTCTCTCTCTCTCTCTCTCTCTCTCTCTCGTGAATTGTTTTCCTGCTTTGCTACGTACAGTATGTACTGTATGATTTTATATAGATACGGTAAATTATATTTGTACTAATAACATTTTGTAAATGCTTTTACTGTAAATATCATTATTTATCACTTTCATCATGCGCGTTAAATGCCTTCTTTGTTCTGAGCGTGGTTGTTTACTGAGCGTACAGTACTTTATGACGCCGTCGTTTCAGGCGGCGTCATAAAGAAAAACATTTCATTTGGAAGTCCTAAGAAAAATTAAGTACGTAAAACATTGGTAATAAAAAAATCAACATACTGTATAATCAATATAATCGATGCAAAAACTAACCTATACATATATGTGTACACTAAATGAGTTTGTTTCTTCATTATGATCAGAGATGAACGTAAACAAAACATTGGTTGCCTTTTTTATCGTGCTTTTTAGGTGTTTAGGAAACGCATGATTTAAGATCGCCTTTAATATTTGTGCCTGTTTTAGTTTAGGGTGCTGTAGTACATGCATTAAGTGTTCTGTACATTAAAGGGTGGTTTGTTAACAGTACTACGTACAAGGGAAGGTTTTAAAAGTCCGAATATACATGTTAAATAAATAGGTAAATATGATGTCACTACTTCGCGGATTTTCACCTATCGCGGCCGGGTCTGGAACCTATCTACCGCGATAAACGAAGGTTCACTGTATTTATAGCTAAAGTCTCTGACTTCCGGCAGAATTTATTCGAAAATCGCGGCAATCGCCTTGTGGTGGTTGTGCGGTTAGGTGGTTAACAACCCTTACAGGGTGGTACCTGGAATCATAACCGTTTTCTGTTCCTCAGATTATCTCTGCCGGCTGGATCGACAACATCGTTAGTCCGCCATTAGGAGTTTTTCGGATCGCTTTCCCTACATCGCTGTTTTGGACTTCGTTTGGTGAAGTACACTGTGTTGGGATTTGGCAATCGTGTTTTGTTATTATTTTTGTATTTTTTGCTTTGTTTATCATGAGTGAAAAACTTCATATTCGTGTATGTGCGAGTGATGTATGCAAGGTGAGGTTACCGAAAGTGTCGGTTGACCCTCACACAGTTTGTATGGGTTGCAGGGGGTTTGAATGTGCCCTAAATAATAGGTGTAAGGAAAGCGAGGGTTTAAATGAAGATGATTGGTTAGCTACGAAGCGCTATGTGCGTAAATTAGAACTCGATAGAGTTAGGAGGGTTAAATCAAAGTCAAAGTCTGCTAGTGAAGCTAGTTTAGATTTATCTATTGACCCTTTAATTGTTACCTCTTTTGAGGTTCCTTCCCCGAAGGTAGTAACTCCTGCCCCTTCTACAGGATCTGCGACTGCGGATGACCCTCGGTATGCCAGGATGGCTGCTGAGTTGGAGGCCATTAAATTACAACTTGCGGCCTTTAAAGGTAAGGATGAAAGTGATATTAGTGCTTGTGAAAGTGCAGTGGGGATGGCGGCTGATCGACCCTGTCATACCCCTAGGTCTAGACCTCTACCAAGCTCCCAGGACCAAGGGAGATGGTACGTCGAAAGCGGAAAAGGGGTGAGAGTTGCTTATCCTCGGTCAGTCGTCGCCTCAGACAGTCCTGTTGTGCCCTCCCAGGCTGCTCTTGACCGCCGTAGAAAAGGCGTATCGGATACGTTTGTGTCTTCACCTGATCCTTCTCCTAGACGCAAGTGGCAATACGAATCAAGAACGACGAAGAGAAGGTGGGAACGGGATGTGCAGTCTCGCTCTCCCTCTCCCAGTTCGAGTAGCTGAGAACCTGAACCTTCGGAGGACGACTTCGATGTTGTTCCTGTTAAGTGGATGAAACAGAGAGTCCTTAGCCCAGTTAAACCTGATAAACTTCCTGCTTCTTCTGCCAGCACTCCCAAACAGCTGCCTCCTTCGGAACCGCGAGAACCAGCAAAGTTGCTAAAGCTTTCATGGCTGTTATGCAGGAACAGCTTTCATCGCTAGTGCAAGCTTTCAGCCGCCCTCCTTCCCAGTCCGGCAGACGTAAGGATGTCTGTCTGCCAGTTAAGAGATCGTCTTCTAAGAGGGAACGAAGTATCTTCTTCAAGATGTTAACATTGATCAGGACCTCAATGATGTATCGGAAGAGGAAGAGAAACCTACCGACTCTGCTAGTGACCATAAGGTTTTATCTTGCTCTCTTTTAGAACTATATGGGGAGGAATTCCAACCTTCGGCAACTCGTTCTCCTCAGTCTCAATTCACCAGGAAGAAGGCTATGAAACTTTCGGCCTTCATCAAAATGAAACTTTCAATTTCTGCCAGGAAAGCACTCGCTAAGGTGGGTGATTGGATGAAGGAACGGAGGCAAGCGGTCAAGACCACCTTTTCTTTCCCACCATCTCGGCTCGCTTCCAAGGCTGGTATGTGGTATGAGACAGGGGAACCTTTGGGTCTAGGAGTGCCTGCCTCCTCCCAAGGTGACTTCTCTGCTCTTGTGGACTCGGCAAGAAGACATGCACTGAACTCTGCCAAGGTGATGTGGTCCATGTCGGAACTTGATCACCTCGTCAAGGGAATTTTCAGGGTTTTCGAGGTTTTTAGCTTCCTGGACTGGTCTCTCGGGACTCTGGCCAGGAAGATTGAACTCCTGAAAGGCACAAAGGATCTGACGAGTATCATGTCCTGCTTGGACAAAGCTCTAAGGGAATGGGGAGAATGAGTTGGCTTCCCTTTTCTCAGCAGGGGTCTTAAAGAAGAGGCCCCTATTGTGCTCCTTCACCTCGAGATCGGTGACTGTTGCTCAGAAGTCGGAGCATCTTTACGCCGCTTTGTCACACCATCTCTTTCCCGAGGCTCTGGTCAGAGATATCTCCCTTTCTCTGGCACAAAAGGCTACTCAGGACCTTTTATCTCGGTCTGCCAGAAAGCCTTTGCCTGTTGCTCCTGCTCCTCTGAAGAGGGAAGAGAATAAGTTCCAGCAGCCCTTTCGGAGTAGGGCTTCCTCGAGAGCGGATTTCAGGGGGAGAAGACAAGAGTCAGGGCCAAGGACCAGCAGAGGTGCGTTTAGGCCCTGATACAAGAAATGATATGGAAGTCCTCCAGACAATAGTAAGGGCAAGACTGTCTCATTTTTGGCAGTCTTGGAAGAGGAGAGTGCCGGACACCTGGTCCCTCTCGATCATCAAGGAAGGTGACAAGATCCCCTTTTTAAAGAAGCCTCCTCTCTCAGACACTCCCCTAGCCTTAGTGGCTCAGTACGCTGACGCGGGGAAACAAGAGGCTCTTCTGGAGCTAGTCGACCAGATGTTGGTCAAGGGAGCAATAGAGCCAGTTCAGGACCTTACCTCCCCAGGCTTTTACAATTACCTATTTCTGGTTCCCAAGAACTCGGGTGGATGGAGACCAGTCCTAGATGTCAGCTCTCTGAATGCCTTCGTGGAGAAAGCAAAGTTCTCCATGGAGACAACTCAGTCCATGTTAGCAGCAGCTCGTCCAGGTGACTGGATGGTATCTCTCGACCTGCAGGACGCTTATTTTCACGTCCCCATTCATCCGACTTCAAGGAAATATCTGAGATTTGTGATTCAGGGCAAGTGCTTTCAATTCAGGGCACTTTGCTTCGGTCTCAGCACGGCTCCTCAAGTTTTCACCAGGCTAACAGCGAACGTGGCAGGCTGGTTACATCAGGAGGGGATAAGGGTATCCTTCTATCTGGACGACTGGCTGATCCGATCACAGTTGAAAGAAAAATGTTTGGAGGACCTACAGAAGATGTATACGATGACTCAGGACCTTGGACTCATCATCAACAAGGAGAAGTCTCAGACCAAACCGAATCAGGCTATTCTCTATTTGGGGATAGTTCTGAATTCAGTTCTTTTTCGGGCTTCTTCCTCCCAGGAAAGGCAGACCAGGTGCCTAGAGAAAGTCAGAGGATTTTTAAAGAAGCAGGAATGCTCAGTGAAGGAGTGGATGAGTCTGCTGGAACTCTATCCTCCCTTCTTCGACACTGGGACAAGCTTCTGGGACTTTGCCAAGATCTAGGGATCATGGTAATTCTTGAGAAGTCTTCTCTGCTTCCATCTCAACGACTTATATTAGGCATGATCTTGGACACCAATCTCCACAAAGCCTTTCCATCAGACGACAGGATAGCAAGGCTGAGGAGGGTCGCAGATCCTTTCCTCGGACAAGAAGAACTCCCAGCCCAATCGTGGTTACGTCTTCTCGGTCACCTTTCCTCCCTGGCCCGTCTAGTTCCAAACGGGCGCCTCAGGATGAGATCCCTGCAATGGCGGCCCAAGTCCCGGTGGAATCAAGGTCACTATTCCCCGGAAGTTTTGGACCCTATGGATCCTGCGGAACGGACAGACTTTCAGTGGTGGGTGACAGACGGAAACCTCCCTAAGGGAGTGGATCTTCTCGTCCTCCCCCCGGATTTGATGCTGTTTTCGGACGTGTCAAAAGAAGGGTGGGGGGGGGACTCACGTTCTGAACCACAGGACCTCGGGTCTATGGTCAGAATCAGAAAAGTGCCTCCACATAAAACCTGCTAGAGATGAAGGCCGTATATCTGGCACTTCAACAGTTCCAACAGTACCTGGCGGGTCACTCCGTGGTGGTGAGGAGCAACAACACCACGGTAGTGGCTTACATCAACAAGCAGGGAGGTACATTTTTAGAACAGCTATCCCATCTTGCAGTAAAGATACTGAGATGGACCGAAGTCCACTCGTCTCCACTATTGGCTCACTTCATTCTGGGCAAAAGGAATGTGCTCGCCGACAGTCTGAGGAGGGCATCCCAGATAGTGAGTAGCGAGTGGTCTTTGGATCCTCTAGTAGCCAACAAAGTCCCGACTTTGTGGGGTTCCCCGATGGTGGATCTGTTCGCGACAGCCTTGAATTTCAAGCTTCTGCTGTACTGCTCCCCAATCCCGGACCCCAAAGCACTCTGGCAAGATGCCTTCCAACAACGGTGGGTCAACATTGATGTTTACGCCTTTTCCCCATTCTGTCTGATGAGAAGGGTGCTCAACGAGACCAGAATATCGGTCGACCTGTCAACGACCTTAGTAGCTCTGCTATGGCATCACGCAGAGTGGTTCCCGGACCTTCTGCAGCTCTTAACGGAACTCCCGAGAGAACTCCCTCCTCGACACGAGCTACTCGAGCAACCACACTCAACATCTCCCGCAAAGCCGTAGCATCGCTGCGGCTTCATGCCTGGAGACTATCCAACATCTCCTCACAGAGAGAGGCTTTTCGCAACAATTTGCGGAAAGGATGTCTCGACACCTGCGAAAGTCATCCGCAGGAGTCTACCTGGCGAAGTGGAGAGTCTTCTGTGGTTGGTGTCGTGGAAAGGGTATCTCTCCACTTGATGCCACTATTTCAGCAATAGCGGAGTTTTCTCATGTATTTGCGGGAAGAGATGCGCCTTTCAGTCTCGGCAGTGAAAAGCTATCGCTCAGCCTTAAGTCTTGCCTTCAGGCTAAGAGGAATGGACATTTCCTCCTTGCTGGAACTGTCTCTACTAATACGAAGTTATGAACTTACCTGCCCTCAGTCGGAAGTGAGACCTCCTCCAGGGAGCGTGGTTCGAGTCCTCAGGTCTCTTAAGAGAACTCCGTTCGAACCATTACGCCAGGCTTCTGATCGCCACCTGACTTGGAAGACGGTGTTCCTACTTGCTTTGGCCCCGGCCAAACGAGTCAGCAAACTTCATGGTCTCTCGTATGACATCGCCCATTCAAGGGGATGGGTAGAGGTAACATTCAGGTTTGTCCCTGAGTTTGTGGCTAAAACTTTCCAGTTTTCGAATCTCCGTTCTGTAACAGATGACCCAGACCATCTTCTACTGTGCCCAGTAAGGAGCCTGAGGTTCTATCTTAAGAGAACAGCTGTAATTCGTCCTCAAGTGCAAACATTGTTTGTGAGCACAGGAAGAACGAAGAGGAGGGTCACTAATAAAACTATCGCAGCATGGATTCTCAGGGTCATCCACCATTCCCTGAATCCAGACCCTCCTCTGTCACGTCGCCCTAGAGCACATGATGTCAGAGGCATCGCTACGTCCCTGGCATTCAAGAGAAGCTACTCAGTGACGCAGGTTCTACAAGCAGGGGTTTGGAAGCATCAAACGACCTTCACAAAACACTACCTGCAGGACGTGACCCACAGGAGGCTCGATACGTTCTCTGTCGGCCCTGTGGTGGCTGCACAACAGCTGGTTTAAACCTCAGGCTCCTTAATGGACAGGTTAGCAGAAGGTTGAGGGCATTGTTACCCGGTTTTAGTCTGCATGAATGAAAAGATATGCCTGGCCCTTATTCTTTTCTTTATCCTCCCCTCTCTTGGGGAAAGCAGCATCCTGGGTTCTCTGCACAGCTGACCTCAAACCACTGCAGGTAAACCATGTTTCCTTGTGTTCCTAGTATTAAGATAATACTGTTATATCCCCCATACCCTTACGAGGTGGTATTGGGAATGTCCTAACCTAGAATTCCATCTAATGGACTCCAGGTCAACTTCCTAGGACGAGTCACACTTCATTCCTTCACACACAAGCTTACGTAGGCCGCGGTCCTTGCAGAGCAAGGTACTTGCGAGGTGCAGGGACTCCTTATCTCGAGTTCTACACATTCAGATACTGAGTCCCCGGGCAAAAGCCAAAAGCCAGTAACGGCTGGGACTTACCACCCTTCCTAAGGGTTAAGTCACCCTATTTAAATAGCGTGGTTTGTATTTCGGTTATGGAACAAATGACAAATTCGTAGATAATTTGTATTTTTCCTACCCATACAAGCCTTAGCTATTTAATCAAACTTACCTACCAGCCCTGTCCCCTTGGAAATCCTACCTCTAAGCAAAGTGAACTAGTTCACCGGTGTGTGAGGGGGGAGGGGTAGCTAGCTACCCCTCCACTACCCCCTCGCTAACTAGCGAGGGGGTAGTAAACCCTCGTTAAAATTCTAATGGCTCGTCATTTCAGCTACGCCGAAAGTAGTACCCTATTTAAATAGCTAAGGTTTGTATGGTTAGGAAAAATACAAATTATCTACGAATTTGTCATCTTAGCATATGCTGCAATTAGAAAACTATAGTATGATTATACAGTAGTTATTTCTAACATATCTTGGGTATCCTTGGCGAGCTTCTGCTGGTACCACTCCTATATTGAAAGAATAGTATAGTATTTCTTCATTATTCTGATTGAGGAATCAGTCATCATTACCCCCACAGTGTTAGAAATAAAAAGGGACAGTGACTTATACACTTTTTTACCCCTAGGGGTTAGAACCCTTTTAGTTGAAGCTAACAGTGAGGGGAGGTAACAGCAGTTGCTTACATGGGATACACAAGTATGTGTCTCCTACTATCCCATTATGGCTTACTGTCCTAAGCTACCTTTTTAAAAAATGACTTTTACATATTGATTATCAGTGAGATAATCAATTATATACTCATTTTGTTCTCCTTTCTTTACAGGAAGAACACCAGATGACTTGTGCTGCAGTCTTCAGCAAGATCAAGAGTAAAGGTTTTTACGGTCATAATACTTGCAGGTTTCATGCCCCTGCAATATTATTTCCGAATCCCTACATTATTGGAGCTCGCAGGTTTGTAATGTATGTCGGACCTTAATGTCCGAAGTTTTCGAGAATCCCAAGTCTACATAGACTAGGGATACAGCTCGAGACAATTTATGCAACTGGGTGAGAGGCTTCCAGAAAATCTCTCCCGGACCTTACAACACGAAAAGCAGGAAGTAAAATGCAAGATAGAGCCTAGTAAAGCTCCACTTATTGCTTCCCAAGGGTCATACAAACGACCCATGGATCAAGACCACCTGACATGCTCCAAGACCAATCCCTGGAGGTTTGCGGAGCTGATGCTGATTTTAAATGGCAAACTTTACATCTTGGAGGAGATGGGTGCCATTCTTTTGGACAAAATCCAATTTTGGCCAAGCTTTGGTGCTTTTCCTAATTGTTTTGTTCGACTGAAGGATGAACCAAAGTCAAGAAAAGGAACGAAATCGAAGGAAGTCATGATTCTCAACCATGATAACGCACAGGCTATCCTGTCAGTAGCCTGGAAAAGGCGGGTTACTCGGTGTCAAAGTTATTCACACTAAGTAACAGGCACCCTTCCCTTTCTAGCTCCTGCTTCAATTTCATTCCCCTTTATGGGGAAGGCATTTAAATCTGTTGCCAAGGCAGTAGAGGCAGGTAGGCTATGTCCTGCACTCGAGGAGTGCAAGCCTCTATCACCAGCCTTTCCCAGACAGGAAAAGGACTGGAAGGAAGTCCATTCAGTAGGAAGATTAGATGCGGATGTCGCCAGTCGACAGTTTAAAGAAGTTCTCCCTAAACTATCCGAGTTTCTCTTGTATAATGAACAAGAGATAAAGGAGAGACTTGTAGCCTCCTTATCTCTACAAAACTACTTAGAGTTGTGTTCATCCCATCAAAGTACCCCAGATATGCTCATGGTCTTAGCCAAAATGCATATGGCTACCTTAGTGAAAAACCTTTACGCCTTTATGAAGGCTAGGAGAGCATGTAGGGAGTTGTGTTTGCTGCCGCAACACTGAAACATGAGACAAGGAAGCTGATATCTTCCAACATCTGGGGTAAAGACCTCTTCCCAGACGAGGTAGTTAGGGAAGTGATTAAGAATGCCACCATGGAGAACGTAGGTCTTCTCCAAAAGTGGGGCATTCTTTCAAAGAGAAAATCTTCCATGGTTGTGGGTCCCCAACCTAAAAGGAAGATGGGAAAGTCCGGAAATATACTTTGGGCTGTTCAACAACATCCCACGGCTGCAACGACCGTAATGCCACAGGCAGGTGGTCAAAAATTTAATCCTACTGATCATTCAAAGCATAGAGATGCTTATGGTAGGAGGGAGGTTCCTTCAGGATCGTTGGACCTTCGATCTTTAGGTCCAAGGCCTAATCAAGATGGGACTATGATGGGAAGTAGAAATGTCTCCACCATCATTTCTTTGACTCCTCCTACAATCCAAAACCCTCCTGAAGGAGTATACCTAAGAGCTCTAGAGCAGAGGTTCTCAATGGGGGTGAAATTCACCCCCAGGGGTGAATTTTGGGTTTTCAGGGGGTGAATTGTGACCAAAGTTAGTTTATGGATGAGGAGAGCAATTATAGGCTTTGGCGTATCTGTCCTGTCAAGTGGGCTAGGATTATATCCTGTGCTGGCCCAAGGATTAAACAAGTGACCACCCAAGTTAATCCTAGGATTGGAAAAGGTACTGAGGAAGAGACAGATCTCTAGGGAATTAAGTAGGCCCCAAGAAAATAACTTGGCAACCCCAAGGTTGGGAACTCCTGGACTATACATAACTGAGAAGCTAATACCAATTTCAGACTTGAATTGTCATCAGTATGTGTCTGAATGAACCTTATTTCCAAGATTGTATCTTCAAGACTATGTACAATAATTTTGTTTCTTCCACTGACTATGCATGCATGTGTCCGTGTTTTGTTTTTAGTTTTTATTATCATTTCATATGTTATTTTTTCGGTAAATGGGGATTTTGGAATATATATATATATATATATATATATATATATATATATATATATATATATATATATATATATATATATATATATATATATATATAAATTTATATATATATAATTATTTAGAGTTAAAAACCCATCAAAATAATATAAACCATATAATTTTTTATCAAATTAAATTTTATGTTTATCAGGGCAGTTTTTTTATCTTTAAAGATTTTTATATATTTATTTTTTTATATTCTATATATTTTCAGAAGAGTACCGAAATCCCAAAAGCCAAAAATCCCCTTTTACCATTTTTTCTTTATTAGCGCCTCTGTTTTTTTTTCTTTTGTCTTTTTTTTGGTCTTGCACTCAAAATGGTGACTGCTTCTTTAGTCTAGTTTTTGTGATATTAACATGGACCATAATCTCCAATATTTGTGCATTCTACACATTCTTTTTGTGTTTCACCGTCATTATTTACTTCTTAATGTCAGTCATGTTGCTGATTAAATAAACAATGGATAAATAAATCACATTTTGTATGTAAAAAATAACCAATTAATAGTTTTACCTTTTCTTGTTTTTATTTACTGAATTCGGAGCCCATTATGAGTATCAAAAAAAGAAAGTACGATCATTCATATATTGAATATGGTTCACATCCATCATCATCAATGGAGAAGAAAGGCCCCAATGTTTTAGTTGTAGTAAAGCTTTGACAAATGATTCTATGAAACCAGGAAAGATGAGGCAACATTTGCAAAATGTTCATCCTCATCACATAGACAAGAACAAAAACTTTTTTGAACGCCATGGGAATGCTTGCAAAAGATAAGGCTTGTTTCAACAGAAGATTTTAAAGAGAAAAACCATAAAATCACTGAAGCTTCCTATGTCGTAGCACTTCAAATATCAAAGCAGAAAAAAAAACATACAATTGGGAAAATTTGATCAAGCCTTCCGCTCTCAAAATGGTGGAAATTGTGTTGGGAAATGAAATGAAGAAAAAAATTGCACAGGTTCCATTATCAAACAGTACTGTTCAAAGGAGCATAAGTGATATGGCCACTGACATCAAGGATCAAGTTGTGCAGGAGATCAAGTCTTCAACATTTGGCTTATTTTCAATTCAACTTGATGAATCAACTGATGTGGCATCATGTTCCCAGTTGATGGTGTTTGCAAGGTATGTTCACTCAGGTTCATTTAAAGAGGAGTTTCTCTTTTGTCCTCTTGAACTAACTACCAACGCCTCTGATATTTTGGAGAAGGTTTCATCTTTTTTTTTTGAATAAGAAAATATTTCGTGGGATAATATCAGTGGGTGTTGTACAGATGGAGCACCAGCTATGTTAGGGACAAACTCAGGATTCCAAGTATGTGTGAAGAGTTCCAAAAGTGAAAGGCATTCATTGTATGATCCATTGTCAGGCACTAGCCTCAAAAACACTTCCCGCTTTGCTAGAGAAGGTTTTGGATCAAACAATTAAAATTGTAAATTTCCTCAAAGGAGGGGCACTCAACTCACGACTTTTCAAGCAGTTATGTACTGATATGGATGCAACCTATCATTCGCTTCTTTTTCACACACATGTTCGTTGGCTGTCAAGAGGAAATGTAACTGGGCGAGTATTTAAGTTTAGAGATGAGCTCAAATTGTTTTTTTAAGTGCAAGGTAAAACAGAATTTCCTTCCCGGCTAAGTGATGAGGAATGGATCATGCGTCTTGCCTATGTGGTTGATATATTTGAGCAACTGAATAAACTGAATCTTCAGATGCAAGGAAGGAATACAAACATTATAAAATTCATAGATGCCTTGAGAGCTTTCATAACCAAGCTTGAAAATTGGAAGAGAAGGGTAAATGCAGAAAATGTTGCAATGTTAATTTTGTCATCCATTCTTGATGTTTGTAGTAAAGACAAGGTGTTTCCACAATTTGAAAAAAAATAAATTTTTCAGCATTTGACAGCACGGGAAAATGAATTCAAACGATATTTTCCCGAACTTAGTGATGATGAATCGGATTTAGTCAGAAAGCCATTCAAACTATCAGTTGAAAAAGTTCCTGAGGATTGTCAAGATGAGATTTTGCATTTAAAAACTGATTCGGATGTAAGAGATATGTTCGATGAGAAATCATTAACAGAATTTTGTCCTCTGATGTGCGATTCCTACCCAAAAGTGGCAGAAATGGCTATCCGTGTATTGCTTCCGTTTGTATCCACATATCTTTGTGAGTCTGGCTTTTCAACTCTGTTACAAATTAAAATAAAGCAGCGCAGTAGATTACAGGTAGAAAATGACCTTTATTGTGCGCTTTCAAGCACTCATCCGCGTATCCCAGAACTGGCTAAAAAAAACAATCACAGGTTTCCTCAATCGTTTAACTGTAATCTTCTGAAGAAAATAATTACAGATTTATATCTTGTTACCCTATCGAACTTTTTGTTTGCTGAAGAAAATAATTACAGATTTATAATATCTTGTTACCCTATCAAACTTTTTGTTTATTGCATTAGCTTTATTTGGCCTGTTAAGTAGTTCTTATAAATTAAAAAAAAAAAAATATTTTACTTTTATTCAAGTTTTATATATCCATCGATATTTTCAATTTGCATAATTTGTTACATTCCATTATAAAAATAGTCCATGTAAAGCTGTAAATGTATAATATTTTTTGAAAGAAAATAAAAGGATTTTTAGTAATATTTGAATATTATTTACAGTACTTTTTGAGACAGACAATCTTGGATAAGACGGCAGGTGTGTGTGAAAGGGGTGGGGGGGAATGACACCATTACAAATGGTGAAAGGGGTGCATGGGCCAAGAAGGTTGAGAACCCCTGCTCTAGAGCATACAGGTAGTAAGGAAACAATAGTCCATCGTATTCCAGGGAAGGCTGTTTGGTGTTCACGAGAAGGACTCAAGAATTCTCAGAGTCATTCTGGACTTGTCGCCACTCATCAAGTTAAAATAAAACAGCGAGTTCAGAATGTTAATCTTTCTGAACATTTGGACCATGTTTCAAAAAGGGGTGTTTGTAGTCTTGTCAGACATGGAATATGTCCCTAGGCAACTTCCAGCCAATCACCCCATCCCCTCCTATCTAGGTTTCAAGTTACAGAAGGTAACGTATATCCTAGGAAAGATATGTGTCGGACTAAACGCAGTCCTGAATATCTTCATAGGATTGGCAGACTTGGTCATGCAATAACCAAGTCTAGAAATGGTAAGGCAACAATGTACCTGGACAAGAAGTTGAGGTGGGCAGCACCCGCAGTGGCTGGTCTATGAACATCCAAGGAGATGAACCGGTTCCCGTAACATCGCGGATGCAAGATAAGCCTCAAGAAGTCTCAACTCTCTCCAACTCAAAGGTTTCAATGGCTGTAAAATCATTGAAGTCTGTAGTCACACCAACTCTCCTTTCCCATAGGAATATAACAGGAGATTGTAAGGTCGGTCATGAGACTCGGGTAATCAGTCAGATTTCCAAGACGTTAACAAGGAGGAGTTCTGAACTCTCTCCAGTTCGCAATAATGACAGACCTAGTGTGAAGAGCACAGCTGAAAGATGCGTCAAGAGTCTGAAGAAGATACGCATCAAATGCTTGAAGAGATCTAAAAAGACCAATATAGGTCCTTCCTTAATCGCTTCTCTAACAAAGGTTAAAGTCCGAAAGTCCCAAGACCGTGTTGGTCCTGTCATGAGTGGGCGCGCAGATCAGACTTCCTTCGACTGATCCGGGACACCGAAGCGATAATGAGACGTCTCAATCGACAATGCTAGAAAATGTCTCATACGGTATAGGTGACGTTAACCATCCCTTACCTAAAGGGATGTCACCTGTCAGCAGTTCATATACAACTGATCTACAATGTGACAGTGGCTGCTCTATTTTGGCTCAAGCCGATAGAGTTAGAATGGTCCACGGACACAGACCTATTCTCTCCCAGATGGGATCAAGTCCCAGAACTGCAAATCGACCTCTTCATCACGAGTGTCTTCAAGAAACTACCTCGATATGTAGCCCCATACGAGGACCCTCTAGTGGAGTTAAGACATCATGCCTCTGGTATAGAAGGGATGGACTCAGATATCGTGGTTCATCCCATCCAATCGCCTGCCGAAGGTTCTCAACATGCTGAGATCCTTCCAAGGGGGAGTAGCTCTATTGGCTCCCAAGTAGCCCAAGAGCAATCTGTCCTCTTTAGTGAAGGATCTGAAGCTGAGGCTGGCCCTAGTTCTGAACCCAGGACTATATCAGAGGGTTCAGAATTTGATTGCCTTCGATTTATCACAGAGAACCCGAACCCTTCATTTCATGATTTCCTTGCCCTAGCGGTTAGGAAAAGATTTGGGATCTCAGAAGGCAATATAGAATTCTTAGAAGAATACAAGTCTAAGTCAACGAGAAGACAATATGAGTCTTCTTGGAAAAAGTGGGTTGCTTTTGTTAAAGCAAAAGGACCGAAAGAAATTTCGATGAACTTCTGTCTGTCCTTCTTTGTCCACCTGCATAATCAATGCCTGGTGGCCAACACGATAACTACGTGCAAATCAGCCTTGACTAGACCTCTTCTATATGCCTTTCAAGTGGATCTAGTGAATGAAATCTTTAATAAGATTCCGAAGGCATGCTACATTATGGCTCATCTGTGAACAATGAAGATTGTTCCCTTAAGGATCTAACCCAAAAGGTTATTTTTCTGTTCGCTATAGCCTACGGGGCTAGAGTTAGTGAAATAGTGGCCCTATCTAGAGATGAGGGCCACATTCATTTCACAGAAGCAGGAGAACTGAATCTTTTCCCAGATCCAACCTTTCTTGCAAAGAACGAGCTACCCACTAAGAGAATCTGCCCTCTGAAGGAAGATGTCTCTCTATGTCCTGTAGAGTGTCTAAAGGTCTATCATCGTAGAACTTCAGACTTCAGGGGAGGGCAGCTCTTTAAAGGAGAAACCTCTGGATCAAACTTATCCATAAAACAACGGAGGGTGAAGCTCACCTACTTTATTCGTAGAGCGGATCCTGACAGTACTCCCACAGGTCTATTTTTGGGTGAGATGGCCATGTCGTCCTGATGGACTCGCCCTTCTTTTCTAAAAAAGAAAAGACCTTCACAGTATCCCTCCCAAAGTACTGTATCTGTAGCACCATGCTCAATGCTACAAGGAATGTTCGCCATCTTGGATATGGCGCTGTTGTGATTCTCAATACTATGAGAACTAGGGTAACCTTGATATGGCTCCCCTTCTATTCTGCTACTTCCCCCTCGAAGCGTTAACGCTATTAGGGGTGCAGATTGCTATGTGATGTCAAGAATACATCCTCTGATATTATGCGATATCCTTGAGAGAAATTTAAGGATATTCGCGCCAGGAGAATTTTACCTTTAGGTATCCAGATACCTAAAGGTAAAATTCTCTGGAAATATCACTAGTACATATATCCCTTAGGAAGCTACTTATAGGAACTTCCATCAGGACGACATGGCCATCTCACCCAAAGATAGATTTTTCGCTTCGCTCAAAATCCGTTAATGTTGAATAAGACTGATATATTTTTATAATTAACATGTTTCATTAATTTTTCAGACTAGAAGCCATAAACTATTTGACTAAAAGTGATACAGCTGTAACATGTTTCATTTATTTTTCAGACAAGGATCCTCAAAAGATAAGAATATTTATAGCTTACTATGCAAAATAAGATTATACTGCAAATACTGTATGCAATTCAGTATAATGAGACATTCTTCATGACATCAAGATGAAGATCGACAGCGAATAATCTGTGATATACTACAGAATAAATCTACAATGTTTCTGGAGAAGAGAAGTTAATTTGATTGATTTCTGATTTCAAAAGGAGCACTAACAAATTGTCTCAACTGAAGTAGCCAGTATCATCAAACTTTGGAGTGTTTAAATATTTTTGTGATAAATATCATTGCAGTACTCCAATTATCTTGACATGCTAATTTGGCCAGAGTTATTAATGAGTTTAAGGGCTTATTTGTTACGATGATCACATTATATCCCATATGTTCAATACTAATCACTTACTAAAGATAGAAAAACGTTACAGTAAATTAGTAATACAAACTTACAATATCAATTTTAACAGATTATTTCCAGTTTATCTGAATATCTTTTTCTGCAAGTCGTGAATTTAATTATTAATATTATTAAGTCTCAGTTTAGTAGCATTTTATTTACTCTTGATCTTTACAAAGTCATTGCATACAAAGCTAATTTTAGTTATTTTTTAATTTTATGCATCTTTACTTATAAAAATGCACTTAATGCTATTTTTCTTAGTAAATTCTAAACACCCAAAATTTGATTGTTCTGACACTAGATACAAACCTTACGCTCTTTACATAATTATTTCAGCGCTAACTGAAAACCAGCCATGAAGATTTTGAGAGGTGTAACTACCCTCCACTAGATATCTGGAGGGGGTTAGTGGGGTGGCTCACCACCCCGCTCACACCAGCACTAGTAAACACCGCCCCTTTTTGTTTTGGCTCGGTGGAGTGCAAATATGTCTGACTTCTCTGCTAAACCAAAATAAAGTTGTTCCGTAACTGGAATACAAACCATGCTATTTATTAGGGGTTATACTTTCGGCGGAGCTGAAATGACGAGCCATTAAAATGTAGCGAGGGTTAACTACCCACACCGCTAGTTAGCGCGGGTAGGGGGGGGGAGGCTTGCTACCACTCCCGTTCACCACCTGTGATTTAGTTCCCTCGGGGTTCCTCTTCGGAATTCCTCCCTAGAAAATTTCTGTTAAATAATTGATTAATTTTTCTTTTTTCCCAGTTAACTATACAGTTTTTCTTCGTTCGACTAAGAGTCCCAACGAAGCAGAGCTGTTCTGTTCATGCGTGGGGAATCTGCTGTCACTGCCGTCCCTCAGAGGACGTCTTCATGGGCGTCATCCCTTATCTTTAGAAGTACTCCCGTGACAACATGACCAGCACTTCATATCATCTTAGAATGCTGAAGGAGGTTCGCCTCCAGGGGTTGGACAACTTCCCTTCCGAGGGAAGTTTCCTCCCCAGGTGTGAGGTTGTTTCTCCCTTCAGAGGGAGAACTTCCCACATTTTAATAAATTCATCGTCTCTGACTGCTGTTACTGCCCTCGCCCAGACTTCTCTTGCTGAGTTTCTCTTACTTCAGGGACGGAGCACAGTCTTGGCAAGTCTCTTCTACGGAGTGTTCACCTCTCGTTCACGAGAGAGGCCACTCATAGAGACTCCTTTTCGGAGGATCGCTACTGTTAAGGTCAGCTTGCTGATCCACCAGCCCTCACGGGGCATCATCATGGGCGTCTTCTAGTCTCTTCTACAAAGTGTTCACCTCTCACGTTCGCGAGAGAGGCCACTCATAGAGACTCCTCTTCGGAGGATCGCTAATGTTAAAGGTCAGCTTGCTGATCCACCGGCCCTCATGGGCGTCATCACGGGTGTCTTCAAGTCTCTTCTACAAAGTATTCACCTCTCTCGTTCGCGAGAGAGGCCACTCATAGAGACACATCTTCGGAGGATCAAGCAGACCTACCAGGACCTCAACCTTGTGCAACAACGTAGTCCTGCCAGCTGACCTACCGATCTAGCAGCGCAACCTTGCGCTACAACAAAGTCCTTTGGACTTCGGTCCTGGACTCTTAACGCACTGGTCTTCCTACCAGCTGACCTGCCAACCTACTAGCGCTACCTTCGTGCGCCCTCTCCGACAGTCTTACGTGCGCGAGCGCCGACGATCTTCCGCGCGGGTGCCGATGGTCTCCCGCGCGCCAACAATCTTGCACGCGCGCGCGCCGACGATCTTCTGCGCGCGGGGGGGCGATGGTCTCCCGCGCGCGCCCCAATAATTTTCCCCACGCGCGCTAATAGTCTTGCGCGAGCACGCCGACAATCTTCCGCGCACGGGTGCCAATCGTCTCCCGCTTGCGCCGACGATCTTCCGCGCACGGGTGCCAATGGTCTCCCGCTCGCGCCGATTATTTTCCGCGCACGCTAGCGCCAATGCTCTTGCACGCACACCGACGATCTTCAGCGCGCGGGCGCCGATGGTCTCACGCGTGCGCCTGTGATTTTCCAAGCTCGCAAGCGCCAATGCGCGCTTGGCAACAGTTCCGCACGGGCCGACTTCCTTCCGTGTGTGGGCGCTTAGCGGCTTCCGCGCGCGCACCAACAGTATTACGTGAGTGCGCTCCGACTTTCTTCTGCGCGCGGGCTCCGATGGTCTCCTGCACGTGTGCCAACAGTCTTGCAGGCGCGTGAGCTCACCAACAGTCTACCGCGCACGCGAGCCGACTTCCTTACGTGCGTGTGCGCACCGACGACCTTCGCGCGTGCCTGCTCCAATAATCTTGAGTGCGCGCTCCAATAATGAGTGTGCGCATGCAGCCTTCCTGGCGCACAGACGCCGATGGTCTTCCGCACACGCGCGCCAACAGTCTCCACGTAGTACTCTCACGCATGCGCCAATGCTCTTACCCTTGCGCAACCAGTCAAACGCTTTGGCGCTTCTAGGGAGAATGCACAAAACTACACAGTGCCTTAATGCACGCCAGCGCTCTTCCCCACTTTCCTGCGCCCTCCTGCGCAGTTACGGTCCCTGATCCAATGCGCCAGCTCTTGACAAAGAGTCAAGGCACACAGATCCAATGCAACAGCTCCTGCCTAAGAACCAGCGCTTGCCTGCTCTACTGGTAGATATTAAGCACCAGCATCATCCTGTGTGTCATCGCTCCAGTACTCTCCTACACACTCGCGCAATTGTCAGTAAAAAGGAATAAAACTTTTTGGACTGGTCATCATTGCCCCATTCCTCCCCACAAACACATAAACATTGCCACTGGGAAAAGAGGAATAAGGCTTCACAGAAGGATTCAAGATCCCGAAGATTCCATCCTACAAGGGGAATCGAAACGGGGAATCCTTGGTCCCTGTCTCTTCGGAAGTTTCTTTTTCCTTGACAGACCACCGTCAGCAAACAGGAAAGCATCAACAGACTGACCTCTAGATCACTGGTTGCTGATGGCTAGTTCACAGTTTACTGATCGCTAGGTTGGCAATTGCTAGCTCAATGCTGATCTTTGACCTCTAGTCCCTCCAATGACTAACTATCTCCAATTGCTAGCGTTTCCAATCACCGATTGCTTGTCAATAACCAGTCATCAGCTTGCTTATCACTAGATCACTGATGGGCAGCTCCTCTTTCTTCGATTATTGAACTCAGCTTGCTGATCTCTGACCAGCCCATCTTCAGCTTACTCATCTCCTTCCAACCAGGGGGGACCATAATCAGCTTGCTGATCTCAAACTCGCCATCAGCTCACAGACCACCGATTCATCGGTCATCGACAACTTGCCAGCAGTTCATGACTCGAACTTACTAGTCAACCGCTTCCTGTAGTTCCTAGATCAGAAGGTATACAACATACTTCTCGCTACTGGCCGTTCGCCATCACACTAAAGTGATCGGCAAACGTTCGACAACCCTCATCAACGGCTTGCCAACAGGGAACTACTTGTGAGCACTCTCCAATTGCACAGTAACCACGTTACCTAACGGTTAACCATTGATCAACATTTGCCAGATTGATTCTGTTCTAAGGAATAGCATCAATCCCATCAGGGCGCATGGTAAGGCTAAGTTTGCCTTCCTTCTGTTGGTTAAAGAAATTCTCTCTCGGAGAAGAATTCTTACTCTGAATATCGTGCCTGATCCTTTACGACATGATTCAAGACTCCAGCGTCGACAATCTTCCATGCAAAAGGTTCAGCAAGGAGCTGTCCCTTTGGGTCGATATCCACACCATGTTGGAGTTCGAACAAGGGCTAAGACCTCAGGTCTTCATTTGCACTCTGGACCTAAAGGACACTTACTCCCAGGTCCAAACCATCCATCTAGGAAGGTTGGAAGATTCAGTCTAGACAAACAAGAAACACCAGTTCAAGGCACTGTGCTTCGGTCTTTCCACTACACCCATCCTGGTCTCACAGGATCGGCTTCTATCTCCTCTCTCTTGGGACGACTGACTGACCTTAGCAGATTCAGTGGCAACCTTGCATTAACACTGGAACTTCTGAAGTCTTTTTACCAAGATCCAGTGATCAGGGTAAACCTACGGAAGTCTTCCCTACTTCCCTCCCAGGAGACTGGTGTATCTGGGAATGATTCTAGACACCAATCTCCACAAAAACTTCTTGAAACGAGAACGACTTCCATTCCAAGAGACTTGAGGCTGAAAAAAGAAGAAAGGAGGGACCATAGTGCTGCACCACACGACCTCAGCCCTCTGGACAGAGCCCGAAGGTACCTTCACGTAAATCTCTTAAGAGATGAAGGCCAACTTTCCGGTCCTTCAGCAGCCTCATCGGTTCCTAACAGACCACTCAGTGATGTGATGGACGACACACCACACACCACATAGACTCACATCAACAAGCAAGAAGGAACTTGCTTGTAGCCTCTTCCCATCTAATAGTATAAATACTAAGATGGGCCAAAGTCCGTTTGGTACCACTATCAACCCGCTTCATTCCAGACTGGAAGAACGTGCTCGCCAACAATCTGTGCACAGCATCTCAGATAAGGTATACCGAATGGACTTTGGATCCCCATGTAGCCAACAAAGTCCCGACTTTACGAGGTCCTCCAACTAGAGGGTCTTTTCGCAATGTTGCTGAATCTCAGGCTATCGTTACTCACCAGCCCTAGACCCCAAGGCTTTGTGGCAACAACGGTGGGTACAACAATGACGTTTACGTCTCGTCCCTGTTTTATCTGGAGAAGGGCACTCAACAAGGCTAGAACATCAGTCAACCTCTCAAGGACTCTCCTAGCTCCGCTATGGCATTATGCAGAATGGTTTCCAAACCTTTTGCAGCTCCTGATAGTCTCCAAGAGAACCCTCTCCACATAAGACAACCCACTTCGATACCTACCACAAGCTATAGCTTTGCTATAATTGTACACCTGAAGACTACCCAATACTTCTTTGCAAAAAGGTTGTCTAGATATCTGAGGAATTCCGCAGCATCAGTCTACCAGGCAATATCGCGTCTTGTGTGGTTGGTGTCCTGTGAAAAGTGTCTCTCCACTCGATGCCTCGGAATCCTCGAGTATATACAAGAGGAAAAGACCCCCTATTCAGTTTCGACAGGTAAAGATGATCACACAACCTTGATCCTTCACCTTCAAACTGAAAGAAAGGGACACCCTCTCATCGATAGACTTTTCCTAACTCACACGGACTTACAACTTGCCTTTCCCCACTCGGAATTGAGACCTTCCTCTCAGAACATGGTTCAAATCTCCAATCCCTAAAGGGACCTCCTTATGTTCCACTTCACCAGGCAACAAATTTTCTCCTGATTTAAGAACACGATGTTCCTACACACTCGGACAGCAACCATACTAGTCAAGGAACTTCATGGTCTCTCTTTCAACATCGCCCATTATTGAGAAGGGCGAAAGACAAGTTTCAGTTTCGTCCCTGAGTATGTCGCCTGACACAGTCTCCAGAGGTGACGGATCCTACACAAGTCTCAACTAGGTAACGGACGATCCAGATCATCCGTTACTGTACCCAGGGTAAGGTATGAGACTTTACCTAAAGAAAACGGCAACAACCTGCCCGGTTCCCTCTTGTCAGCACTGGGAGAGACTAGAGGAGGATCACCGAAACATCTTCTCGACATGACGACTCACAGTGTCAGGGGCGTAACTAGGCTCTGGTCCTTCTAAGCAGATTACTCTGACGCAGGTTTTACAAGAAAGGATGTGAATGCTCCAGATGACTTTCACAACCTTTCTCCTGCAAGACGTGACCCACAGGAACTCTATACGATCTCTATTGGTCCGGTGGTGGCTGCACAACAGCTGGTTGTATACCTCAAGCTCCTTATTGGACAAGTAGCAGATGGTTGAGGGCACTGTTACCCGGTTTTAGTCTGCGTGACTGAAAAGATTTGACTGGCTCTTATTCTTTTCGTCATCCTACCCTCTCGTGGGGAAAGCAGAATCCTGGGTTCTCTGCATAAGCTGACCTCAAACCACTGCAGGTAAACCATGCTCCCTTGTGTACCTAGTATTAAGATAATACTGTTGCGTCCCCATACCCTGGTGAGGTGGTATTGGGAAGTCTTGGTTACGTCAGGTTTTTCCTACATAGACTCGGAATAACTTTACCTAGACAGTCACACTTCTGCACGTCTCAACACACAGCTTGCGTAGGCCGCGGACCTTGCGTAGCAAGGTTTAGCAAGGGCAAGGACTCCTTATTTTTGAGTACTAACATACTCTGATAAGGAGTCCCCAGGAAAAGCCAAAAGCCAGATTGGCAGGGACGTCCACCCTTCGTAATGGGTGAGTCACCCCTAATAAATAGCATGGTTTTTATTCCAGTTACGGAACAAATGACAAATTCGTAGATAATTTGTATTTTTCCTATCTATACAAACCTTAGCTATTTATACAAACTTAACTTGCCCGCCATCCCTATCCCTCTTGAAGTCCTACCTCCAAGCAAAGTGACTAAATGACAGGTGTGTGAACGTGAGTGGTAGCAAGCTATCCCTGCTAACTAGCGGTGTGGGTAGTTAACCCTCGCTAAATTTTAATGGCTCGTCATTTCAGCTCCGCCGAAAGTATAACCCCTAATAAATAGCTAAGGTTTGTATAGTTAGGAAAAATACAAATTATCTACGAATTTGTCATATTTCCATTTATTTTGAGAATGGTTGTCCTGAAAATGAAAAAAATTTTGCCTTTCATTTCAGTTTCTTTTACAGGTTTGCCTGCTTATGAGATCCATTACAGTCATCTCACGTTTTATGCGTGTTTATTCTTCTCGATCTCACTAGATTGCGACACACCGAGAACTGTAATACCTATTAAATAAGAATAAAATATTGACGATAAAAAATTTATCGGCGCAGCAATTTTGAATAGCCCACGCTCCTTTGCACTGGGCTTGCTTCATGCCACTTTTCTCTATCCGCCCAGCTTGTCCCAGCTCCGCTGACTCGGCTTCACAGCCCTTACTCTACCTCTATCTTTCATAGCATATACATCTCATACATCATCTCAGCCTACGTGTTTTGCCCGACGTTTCCCTTACCTTTGCTACAAGATGATAGATACTGTATATATTCTCGTAACGTGTGAGTTTTGAAGCTAAATTCAAGGGGGTTGCAACATACACGAGATGTGAGATGTAAAATTAACATAAGCACTCTCTGACTAGGCTACATTGATATTCAAACTGTATATCAATTTACTGTGGTAAAATATTACAGCCATATTTGAAATAACCCTGATTTTGGTTAAACTGGTATTTCACTTAACTGTAACCAATAATAACGTGTGTAATATTCACGTTTTAGCATCGTAATGGTAAATAAAGATATAGCAAATTATAATCTTTCATTGTTTATGTTTATTATTATTATTATTATTATTATTATTATTATTATTATTATTATTATTATTATTATTACTTGCTAAGCTACAACCCTAGTTGGAAAAGCAAGATGCTACAAGCCCAGGGGCTCCAACATGGAAGAATAGCCCTTGGGTGAAGAAATTTTTTTTTGGTAATCTCAGTGTTGTCAGGTGTATATGGACAGAGGAGAATACTCTATGTCAAGAATAGGCCAGACTATTCAATGTGTGTATAGGCAAAGGGAAAAGGAACCATAACCAGAGAGAAGGAACCAAAGTAGTACTGCCTGGCCAGTCAAAAGACCCAATAATCCTCTAGTGGTAGTATCCCAATGGGTGGCTGGTGCCCTGGCCAACCTACTACCTAAAAATCAGCTGATTAAGGCATACTACAGAAGGATATTTCATATATCCCAAAAGAAACTATTATCATTTGATCTATCATTTTCCAACTAGTTTTATTTGAAATATTTTTCTCATTTTATTTACTGTTGAGTTGAATTGCATAAAGAAGTTAACCAGAGTTTTTCATATTGCCAATGCATGATATTTTATAGTTTTCAGCTGTGGTGCTGAATTGTAAAGCTGACTTTACTTTACGGGCTGCCTTTCTGGTCCAATACAGCAGGGGGACCCTAATCTCTACAGGACCTCCACAGTCATTTTATCATGTTCGTTTGAAAGCATTTAACATTTCACGCTGGATATTGCTCGTTTATCAAATCCACACTATCAAAGAACTTGGAGAACATGAAAGTTTTCAGTTTCTTCTTGAAAGCCTTAATATCTTAAGTCTTTTGAATGTCCAGTTGGGAGCTTATTGTATAGTCTCAGGGCGGCATATTTAAAGGCTCTAGAGCCTATACTAAACTTACATCTAGGTTCCAATAATTGAAACTATGTGTAACTATTCCCGTGTATACACAACATGTAGCAATTCTCTTATATATTTTGGATGTCCTGTTCTGTAAATTAATTAATATAGGAGTGATCCTTTCTTGGTGGGACACCTTTTATCAGTCTTGCTCCTCTTGTTTATTATGTTTTGTAATTTCTTAAGTCTTACTTTCAGTAAATTGTAGTTGTTGGAGTTGCAATAGTCAATCCTGGTAATAACAAAGTTTATCACAAGCTTCTTTACAGAAAGTTCATCCCTGTAATTCTTTATAAAATCAATGTTTGTTAGAAGATACCCAGCAGGGTTTACTACATATTTATCTAGGAATTGAGAGGCAAGTTAGAGTTAAGAGATATGTCTGGATCATGAACTTTACTAGATATCAGGGCAGAGTTGTTTTTTAATATCACCCAAGTTTCTTACGCTGTTCTTTCCAACCACCATAAACTCTCGGTTTTATTTTCATTTAATCTTAGTTGTTTGATTGTCATCCATTCCCTAATACTAGTAAGAATTTAGTTTAGACTAGCTGTAGTGTCATCTATGTCATTTATGGGGAAGTAAAATTGTGTA